>NC_049198.1:57213452-57420952 GCF_009769625.2 Cygnus olor
AAGACAAGCAGAGATTTAAGGAATTTTCCTATGCAAAACTTCTCTAATTACTTTTAGCTAACTTGCTAAAAGTTAGTATCATGACCAAGAGATGTCTTGTATTGGAATAGTAAGTGGCACACACAGGGGCTTTAAAACGCTTTGGTTTTTACTGGGGGAACTCCTCTAGTACACTGCTAACAAGAGTTGTAGGACTGCCTGGAACTCAGAAACTCTTCCTACAGTTGTATGAAGGGCAGTCTCAGCATTCAGTTCTGATTCTAAAGCCACTAAAACCTCCAAGAAGTCTGTTCCCAAGAAGGGTGTTGTGTCATTCAGGGTAATACTGAAAAGTGGGAGTAGAGTCATCACCTGAACCGAATGTTTTATGTTGCTCTACAGTGAAGAAGTATTCACCATTAATCTAAAAGGCTTCCTACATAGGGAAAAGTTCCAGGGTAACATCCAATTCACTTGATAATTCAGAAGAAAAAATGTTCTCCATTCCAAGTTAGTAAGTGAAATCAATAAGCAGCCACATAATTTAATAATAATTAAAACAAACTAACTAACTAAAAAAACAGGATCACATACAGTCCACCTGTGCCCCCCAGAAACAAACAAACAAAAAATCAGACTGCAAAAGTACTAGTGCAAAAATGCAGTATTAAAACTTGTTAGGAAAACTTGGCTATGTTCTTCTGTTGTTTGTTACATCTCACAGGTATGTTCTGCTGAAACAATCTCTGCATAGTATCTAACTTAGCTCTTTCATAATATCATGAGGCACTTTTCCTTAGTACAAAGCATGTGTTTTCATTTATGTAAACTTTCTTTTGTTTAAAAGGGTTTTCTAATCATGTTATTGAAATTTTTGCTTATGGGGTGGTTGCAGCATTATGGGTACTGAAATTTGTGTGCCATTCTGGCTCAATATACATATGGTAGTATTACTTGAAAACCCAATTTGCATGTAATGGACAAATAAATGATTCTGTAGTCATGTGTGCACCCATAATGATGGATTTTGGGTACATTTTATGTTCCATTTTTAAAAATGTTTCAGCAATAAAATCCAAAATATTCATATCTGGAGATATTAAGAAACATATATTTTCATATACACTTCCTCTTCCATAAGAAATAGTTTGTTTTCTCGAGTCAGTGTCTTATAAAAAGTGCACTTAATAACAAATGTTTGATTTTTTTTTCTGCTAATAGTTGAATGAATTTTATTCTCAGGTGGCCCAATTATAACTGTTGCCTGTAGCCATAACAAAATTAAAGATTTCTGGAAACGTTTTGTGTGAAGTGCACTTGATCAGCTAAGGCAGACATATTCCACAGAGTTTCAATGACTGCCCTCATGCCCAGGGGCAGAGCCTTTGTTTAGGACTTTAATAAAATAACAGCAGTACTGATATTAGCACAATATCCTATAGTCCAAATAAAATCCCCTACAATTTCAACAACAACAACAACAAAAAAGTATTTTGACTTAATGAATGCTGTTGTTAAAAAATGAAAAAAAAACAGTACATAAATGTACACATACAGCCATTGTATATGTGGATTTATAAATAATGAAATTGACAAGTATATATATATTTTTTCCCCACAAATACTGATGTACTACTATTATCATGACATTCAACAACTTAATTGTGTTAAGCCAGCAATTTATTTTCCACTTATATTTGGAAAGGGGAAGAAGTAGTTAAGCAGAAATACCTGTAAACATTTCTATGTTGTGAAATGAAATAAATGGAATAGACAAACTGTCTAGTATTTAATGGTAGCACTTCTGGAAGGATTTCAGAAAACATAGCAAGGTTGCTTGTGAAATATACCTCCTTTATAGTTCTTTGCTTAAATCTTGACAGAAAGGTACAGTCTTAGAGGGATGAGATTCTTTGCTGTGGTTGTTTACACAGGTGAAAGCTATTGCCTCAAACTGCCAGTCCCTGCACAGTTGCTGCAGTCACAGAGAGGAAAGCGTTACTGCAAACTAACAATACAATTCATTTCAGGTCTGTGTGAGTTTGTATAGTTTTCTAGAAGAGCCAGAGTCTCAGGTCTTGCTGTGCTAATCATTACTGCCACCACATTATTGAATATTAAAGTTGTTTAAGTGATAAAGATTTTCAGTCTCAATTCTCTTTGCTTACTGTGAGGACTTACTTTTCTATTATATCAAAGAAAACATTCTGAAAGAGCTGTTACTTTGGCTGTTTGGTGGGCTTGCTAATTCTGTTCATTTTAATCAGATGAACTTCTAGACTACACCTATACAATTTTACAAGGTAAAATTATTACCAGTATCATCATTATTTCAAATTTATGATGACACTCCATGCTTTGCTTTGTTCTTACTTATAAAAATTGCAGTTAATAAAGAATCATACACAATGAAATGACAGTGTTTATTTACATAGTGATAAATATTCTTTCAGATTACTTTCTGTCTATTCAATTAGTAACATCAGATATTTTCCTTCTTACTCTGCTACATTAACAATAACTTGAGCACGTTATTGTAACACTTGTCAAAATGGGGACCTGTAATATTAACAGAGATTTCATTCTCAAATTTTGCCAGCTGGAAAAAATGATTTGAAGTTTCTGGGGACAATGCTTCAAAAAAGAAAACTTTTTTTTTTTTTTAATCATAAAAATTCTGACTACTTTACATTGTGTTTTTCCTTAATAATTGACCATATCCTGATTTTGAACCAGTGGTCAGTACCTGAGGGCCCATCCTTCTATTGCAGTATGATGTGTTCAGTTTTTTTAGTTTATAACAGTAAGGAAGGACTGATTAACTAAGGAAGATTCCATATTCATCCTACTGCCACAGATTTATTGCTGAACTATCAGCCTAGGAGATTAAAATATTTTGGTAAAGAAAGAGTTGACCTATAAGTACAAAAACATTCCATTTGTATAAAGAATCCTTTTTTGTATTTTAGCAGATGCCTTCGTTCACACACACAATGGGTCTGTGATTCTAGTTAGCTAGGAAAAAAAAAAAAAGTATTGTTCTGTCTTTTAAAACTGTTGTATTAAAATTGTTGTATTGAAAACCAAAGAGAAATAAAACAGATGTACCGGTGCAGGTGCACAAACAGGTGCATCAAGCACAGTACTGGTAGCTGGTTGAGGGAAGGGGTTGTCCCACTCTGCTCTGTGCTGGTGTGGCTGCACCCTGAGTACTATGGGAAGGTCAGGGCACATTACAAGAAGGACATAAAACTATTAAAGAGCATCCAAAGGCGGGCAACAAAGATGGTGAAGGGTCTGAAGGGCAAGATGTGTGAGGAGCAGCTGAGGTCCCTTGGTTTGCACAGCCCAGAGCAGAGCAGACTGAGGGGAGGCCTCATGGCGGCCTGCAGCTCCCTCACGAGGGGAGCGGAGAGGCAGGCGCTGAGCTCTGCTCTCTGGGGACAGCGACAGGACCCGAGGGAACGGCATGGAGCTGGGACAGGGGAGGGTCAGGCTGGGTGTTAGGGAAAGGTTCTGCACCCAGAGGGTGGTCGGGCACTGGGACAGGCTCCCCAGGGCAGTGGTCACAGCACCGAGCCTGAGGGAGTTCAAGAAGTGTTTGGACAACGCTCTCAGACAGAAGGTCTGGTTTTTGAGGAGTTGGACTCAATGATCCTTGTGGGTCCCTTCCAACTTGGGATATTCTATGATTCCATGATTCTAAATGTTATTTTCCTTCTATTGTGGGTTAGCGAGGATAACTAGCTTCCTTCTAATGGTATTCAAAGATTTTATGAATCTAAAATCTTAATTAGTTATACATTGGCAGCTCCTACACTATACATATACAATTTAAAAAAAAAAAATCAAAGTACTCTTTATTTTATGCAGCAAAGACCTTTTAACAAATTATAATGTTTTAAGAGAAAAAAAAGCTATATAAATGTTTTTATAGGGAAGGATTGGATATTTTCAGACCTCAATATCACAAAATCATAATTTCAAATCTCAAAATGAAACCCTTAAAAATATAAAAGATGAACTGGTAGCAGTTTGTCAGGGTTTTTGATCAGGCTAACAATTGTTAGCATTTCTGAAGACAGAAGGTAAATTGCTGTACCAATTATATTAAAACAAGCCATAGCCAAGTTGTGCTGTTCCCCTGCTGATTAAGAACAGTTTAGCTCAAAAATGTACTTGAAATGTAAAGATGCACCTACGATCTTGTCTCCTTTTCACTTACTTTACTTCAGTTACATAGTTAAATTAAAAGTTTGTGGATGAACGGTAAAAATGTCAAAAGTCATGCTCACTAACATATATATATTCTAAACAGAAAAATCTTTTTGTCCTGAGTTGATATTTTTTTTCATAAGCTAGCATTTCCTCATACACAAGGGGAGCTGCATCCCAGTCAGGCTAATGATTTGCAGTTTGCACAGAGTATACTTTTGCAAATGTTTCTAAAACAGACTTTGTTGAAGGATGAAGTGACAAATTACTTTAAAAAATCTACTGATTATCTAAAAATCTGAAGATACAAATGAATTTTTAATGGACTATTTTTATGTTTGGGGGTCATCCATCTTCCTTCTTTTTTGTAATATAAAATATTGTGGGTTTTATTTGTCAGTTGTATTTCCCATCAAATTCTGCACTCTGAAATCTCAGTAAAACTATAAAAAGAAATATATGCTACAGTTGATCTGAGAAAGTCATCTGGAATAAGCTGCAGACTTTCAGATGTATTTTCATGAATAAAAGTAACACGAATTTCTAAAAAAAAAAAAAATTTTAAATGCAAGGAATAAAGGCTGTGATGATTTATTAACTGACATTGTATCCATTCACAGCCAACTTTGTCAGACTCACTTCATTTCATTCACATGTAGCTGTGAATGTCAAATTTTGCAGGCCTTTGTTTTTCAGTGTCTTTTTTCTGCATATCTTCTCAAGAAATGTCTCCTGCATTTAAGTGGTAGAATGGCTGATAACCATTGCAAACAGCACCACAGCTATAGTAAAAGGATATCAAAATATGAAAATCTGTGTGAGAAAAGTTGCAAACAACATGCAAACAATCATTATTCTGATTATTCTGACACCAGCCAAGCGAGCTATAAGCCAGAGAAACAGATCAAGTTTTTAGCCACAATTTCCTAGGTGATATCTAGCCATTTTCCATAAAGGTGAAGAGTTCAAACTGCCATTATATAAAGTTGGTTGGAATGTTGTGAAAGCACAATAAAGAAGTGCTACAAAGAGATCTTTAAAATGAATTCTAGCAATTACTAGTGTAGAAAACCTTGCTCTCTTTCTCTGATATATTTTAGAAATATGAAAAATCCAACAACTGGAAACAGATAAGTAACTACAGTGGTGCAATAAATATGATCTAGGTCAGTTTAAGAGTAGGAATGTACAAAATGTTCAGAAAAAGAAGGATGAAACATCTGGATTTCAAATTGTGAATCTGATGTGGGACATCGTTTTATGCCTTAGGATTGCTCACAGGGCTCTTAAAAGTCCTGATGTCAGTTTTTGTACGAGAAAAGTAAGCACCTTGTAACTGCCCTCTCAAAGTAGGTAAAGTGTCACTTGTATATGTGTGAGAAACCATTTTTGGGACATAAAGAACATATCATTGTTTATCAATTTCATATAGAAAGGACATGCAATACTTTGAAGTATAAGCTTTCAAAAGCTGTGATAAAAATAGAGATACAATTAAAATTTGAAGAATGGACAGTCATGTTGTCTGCTGCGGGAGGCTGAGCTGAGTGAATTGAATACTGCCCCACACTGCAGCCAGCCCTCTGCCTGTCTCAGCAGTCAGGGAGGTGAGGAGCCCGAGCTCCCTCTTGCCCTGGCTGAACACGGAGCGGGGCCCTGGGGTGCCATCAGAGCCTGCAGCCAGCAGTTCTCCTCGCTGCAGGGAGGCTGGGAGCCATGGCCACTCATGCTGCCCCAGCAGCAGGAAGGGGCAGCGTCAGGGACCTGGCAATGGCATGCCGTGCCAGTGCCCACGGGAGTGCCAAACAGAAATGCCACGGCCTTTACGCCTTTTCCAATTGCAAAACTCTAAAATGTCCTGCCTAGGCTGCAAACTACTAACCCTCCCTCTTACTGCTTTCGGAAGTGGACAATCAGAACCACAGCATTTATTTTTTATGAAATGTGTAACTCGCGCAGCCCCGAGTGCTGCTACATGCCTGTACACACACGCACATAAACAGACATACAAATATGTATTTCCACATAGTTCTTGGTATTCTCCTAGAAAACGGAGAATGAGGTGCATCAGGAGACAGCACAGCACTCTGTGCCCTGACTGGGAAGCAGCATATGTCCTAACAGATGGGTCTCTGCCAGGGATGCAGCACGGCTGGTGAGTGTCCATGAGAGCTACCAGAAGGGATGAGGGGCCTTGCTGCTTTCAAGCGTGCTGATGTATGCTTGCAGGCAACTGGGGACTGCACTGTCCAAAATACAGGGACTCAAAAATATTTAGGGTCTGCCTTCTAAGCACCTAAATAGCTTTGGATGTCTGGACCACAGTCTCTCAGAACTCCACCTGTCACTGAAAATGAATAGGACTTGTCTCACTACACCTATGCAGTACAGTGCAGGAGCCTGGAGAGATCACAGAGCTAGCACTATCTGAGCTGGTCATGGAAATGCAAGTAGTAAGTTACACCACCACATCTCTGTGACAGGACCTCATGAGTGCTAATTTTCCTGGACAAAATGCTGGGCCTTGGCAATCAGCCTGCCATTAGGACACATGCGTGAGCATCCATGCTGCCCTGCACTGCCCCAGCAGCATCAGTGCATTCAGGGCTCTCTCTGTGGCTCAGACACCATTGCTGCACAGTGCAAGGAGAGCCAAATTTGACTCCATCGTGGCGGTGCTAAGGAAAATTAAGAAAGAGAGACATTTTCTCACTAACCTTGCCTTTAGTGTCTGTACATTGAAAAGAATATTTAGATTTTCTATCTATGTATTGTAAAACAAAATTATAATATGGCTAGTTCTGAAAAACTTTCATCATTTACCAATTTTTGACTTTCTCTGTATTTGATTTGTAAACAGTGACTATGTTGCTATTTAGTAACATTAAATGTAATAAAAATAGTGTTAAAAATGCTTATTAGAAAATTCCAACTTAAATATATGCCCTCATTATGATGATCTCATGGTAAAGCGTTTTTATGAGACTTCTACACAAAACGACATTTATTTTAAGGCAAAGAGCATATTGCTCCTGTGGTGTGCATGTTAGATGGTAGGGAACATGATAAAAAGAAAGGTCATGGCAACAGCAGTTTGATGAGAAATGAATAATTTGATTATTTTCATGGTATGGATCAATAATGCTCTGCATCTACTGAAACCCATTGCCTGAAGGCACTTAGATAATCAATGGCATAAAACAGAGCCTGCCTTTGCCCAGGCTTGCAGCCTCTCTGATCTTTCTTGGGAGGACCCTTGACGCCTGTAATTTATGTCAACTGCATATCAAAGAAATTCCACAGAGCCTGGGTCATAAAGAGTATTTTAGTGGTAACCATTTGAAGTCTACTTACATATGTTCCTTATGTAACTCTGTTTAAGTACTTCCCCTCCAATGCCTGGGAATTCCTAGAAACAGCACAAATGCTACCTGGTACCAGTGTCACAATCAGTGCCTTAGGAGAGGAAGGTTGGCTACAGGGGGCAAGTTTAACCCTCTTTACTGCAAGCTGGCAACAGTCCAAAGGCAAGAATTTCAGTCAACAGTGCATGCAAATAAACCCTTCTGCACTGCCCAAGAATTCCCTTTAATGATGTGCTGGACACTGACATTTTTAATTTAATAGAGCAGCCATTGGAAAAAATTAGTTCTGCATGATACTGGGGAGAGACAGTTAAAGACATGATTTTCTTCGGTAATTTCTCTGTTCATTTGCAGTGGAAAAAGGGAGCTGGCATCTTCCAGCTGCCAAAAACTCTCAAGTCAAGGATACTTACTTCATTCTGTCTGTGGAGCTATTTTCCCATCAAGGCTTCACAAGCAAGAAAATGTTTCCCAATGGCGTCCTAATACTAAAATGCTTTAAGAGCATTTGCTCACATCTTAGCAAATTTTAGCCACCATACTTGAAATACACATATGTACGCACACATGCACATGTGCACGCACACAAATGCACACACGTGTGGGCATGCAGAATCAACATTGCTTTTCTTATCTGCCTGGAAGCTTTCTCAGAAAGTATTATTTTCCTTTTAGCAGTTGACTTTAACAACACAAAAGACGGTGCATAATCCTTTGTAAAGAACTAGGAAAGCATTAACCAGCAATTAGAGAAATACAGACTGTAGTACATAAAGTTTAACTGATGAGGTGGTGAAACTTGTCTTCAGCATCAAGGTCATTGATTTTCTATAGCAGCTGAAGGCAGGATAAAATTATTGCACTTATTAGATCCTTGTTGATTGTTCAACATTAGCTAAATCCACAAATAAATATATGTAAAATTGATCAGGTGATTCAGGGTCAGATCTAATTCCCAAGGTCAAGTAACCCTTTGAACATTCTCTAAGTACATAATCTTAGCACAATCCATCAAAGAGACTCACACACTCTTTTCTTCTATTGGCTCTTATAAAACACTCAAGTTTAGGAGATTAACTGGAGTCAGCTTCAGTAGACACAGCAATTCTTCTAAAGTCCTAAACCTTCCCTTGCAGTGGAAACTTTCTAAAGCTGGGTTTGCAAAATCCAATTTCTAACTTTACAACTGACCTGGAAATTATTATTCATTACCAGTTGAAATACTGTTTTGTTTGCTTGTTTGTTCGATTTAAGTGTCTTCTTTAACACGTTGCAAAGGATGCAAGGTAATGGTTTTGAGCAGGAAGCATCTTAGAATAAAAAGTGTGTTTGTTCAGGTTGTATCCAGCTACAAATTTGCATGCCTGAGAGATATGCTTATGAGGAGAATCACAAGCTGGACTCTGAAGTTTGCCTCATGATGGCTGAATAAGAAACAACTCCTGCAGGTGTATTTTCAGATTTGAGACCAGAGATTGAACCTCCAGTAGATCTTAGCTATTTTTGCTCTGCTCCTAGACATCTTTCTCTCTCATCTCTGAACTGAGACACGATTCCTGAAGCCTATATACACACACAGTGATTTTGAATAAAACTAGAACAAAACATTTTTTTTCCCTGCATGTTTATACTGGAATGAGTAAGAACACGGTACAGTACTGAAGAGAAAAAGGCAGAGAGAGCTTTTGGTGTTAGTGAAATTCTCTGCTATCATTCTTAACATTACTTGGGGGCTTCTACTGATGCTAAAACAGGAGGGTAAAGCTTCAGTTTAAAAGATATGAATTCAGTACACTTGAACACTACTATAAATATATATCCATATAGATACAGAATAAATGTTTTAATTGGGTCTCTGAAAATAAGGGAGACATGACTGAGTTAGATCTGTCTATCCTCACACTGTTCCTACTTTTCTGGCAATCCCACCAAATTGACATTTTCAGTGAGGACTTCCTGATGTGCAATTCATTAGCTCTAACCCTGTCTAATCCTGCATCTCTTTTTTTTCCCAAAGGCTTCAAAATTTTAATGTGACATAGTTGTCATTCCTGTCTTTCAGTTGGGGAGAAAGGTTATCACTTATATTCAATTCCTTTTAAATTATAAAACTACAAACTAATATACTGTTTATTTTTTTTAATTATTATTATTTTTAATGAAGAGAAATTAACTTGTAGGCATTCCTAATACATTCCAAGTGGGAAAGCTATATTCTTAAGAAAATCGGTGTTTCCAGCATCCCAAATCACTCCCTGTGTGTTTTCAAAACCATTGCATATGAGCAAGAACACAGACTTATAGAAAATCACTCTGGAGGTAGCACTGTGGTATTTTTAGCATTGTATTCTATCTTCTTTCTTTCTTTTTTAAAACAAAGCAGTCTATCACAGTTATGACATGACATACCAATCACTGCTAGTCAAAAATATTCAAAACTCTCAGAGGGCAGATTTTGCATAAAACTTGTGTGAGTATCTGAGGTTGTAGGTGTTGCTTGTGGGTGTATTTTGAAAATCTATGTCAGCAAAAATTTATAATGCTCTTTTTAGTTCTCTAGATACATTTTAGTGAAATATATGAACACAGTGTACTAGAAGAGTTACCACACTAGTGAATGCCAAACCTATTTGTACAGCAGAATACAAATCTTTCCGTCTCTTTCTCTTGCATACACACGCCCCAAAACTTACTGTCTCACACTCACTCTGAAGCAGGTACCAGTTCATGCAAATGTTGCTTACCTGATCGCATCTCATCAGCCCTAAATATCTGAGAGACTTGCTGTTTTGTGCAATTTGGGTGGCTCCATGGTCTGTGATTTCTTTGCACCATCCAACATCCACGGTCTCTATTGTCATGCTGTATCGTCCAATGGCTATCAGAGCTGTAAAAATATTAAAAACATGAGAAATGGTAAGCTCGGTTATATGGTAAGCTCAGTGGAGATAAGTTCAATTATATGTATACACTAAATGGTATTGAAATAGAATTTTCAGCAGCAGATTTCATATAACTTGTAAAAGATCTTGTCTTTTGGCATTTTTAACCATAGAATAAATATCTCTTAAAATTAGGATGCACGAGGTATTTTTCTATCTACCAATCCACATAAATAGACCAGTTAGCAGAGATATTCTATATGAACTCTTTTAATTACTCTGTTTGGACGGATCAAAGACCAATCAATTAAAATTGAAATAACTATAGAATAAAAATAAGTCTACCACACTCTTCAAAGAAAGTAACTGATTTTATAAAATTAACACATTTTTTCCAGCAAAGTATTTTCGCAAAGACAGCACAAAGAATAACAGAACATTTCCTGTGTCAATAAAACAAATAGGTTTAGGAAACCCTGCAGATATCTTATGTCATATATTTTACAACTATATTCTAAAATTGCATTTGTTTCCTATTGTTCATATTGATTATGTAATAACAACCATATGCCTTACTTTCATGTTTTCTTCACTTTTCTAATAATAAATAAATAAATTTAAAAGGCCAGAAGAAATTAGAGCAAAAACTTGAACCTTCATAAAAGGAAAGGAAAAAGGATCTGGAAGTTCAGAAAGGACTGAAAACCATGAGGTATCTGAACAAATTGGGCAGGCTTTGTCATGACATTGCTAGTCATACAGGATTAATGAAGGACAGTGAAGGATCACCATCACTCTGGTCACCACCAACTAGAACACCTGCCACAAAATGCAGGCTCAGAAACTGTTAGTCAAGTTGGGTTTTATTAACAGAAATGAGTAGCAGCTTTCAGCAGCTAAAAACAGCTTATGAAAAAGTCCAAGGCTTCCAGTGTGAAAGTCAGCCTACCCAAGTCCTAACCCTTAATCTGCATATCATCAAGGGGTAAGATGTTTACTCTTTTTACTCTAGGTATAATGCAGTCACTGAAAATGAAGATGAAGGAGTGAGTTACTCCAAATAATGGAAATATATTTAAAGGGAAGAGTTTTCAGCAACTGTGGGCCAGTTCCACTCATACTACAGAGCCTACTGGCAATTAAAAAAAAAAAAAGTTATAAAGAGCTGATAGCTTTTGATATGCCAGATGTTAATCTTCACTAATCAGTGTATAACTGAGAGCTAGAAGCAGAGAGAAAGAACCCACCTGACCTTGCAGTAGTTCTGCAGAGACCTAAGCTAATGGCAGACAGCAGTGAGGATAATTTGTTAATTTATAAATATTCAGGTGGACTTGATTTGCAATCAAAATCAGCCAAAAGAGGCCAAATAGGTTCTCAGGAGCTATGGAAGATGGAGTGGAACATCATTTTTTTCTTCCAGCCGTTCACCAAAAAGGGCAGTAATAATTGAATTTTGTAGCTGACATAATGAACTTATAATACAATCATCTATTTAGTTTCATTATGATTTCATTGATTTTTGTAGGACAATACCAACTACCTCTTCTCAGTACATCCCTAAAAACAAATCCTAATTCTGCAGATAGGTAAATATATACGTAACAAAACATGAACTTTATCCTTTTTTCCACAGAGCCCTTCAAAAATGTTACTTTAATAAAAATCATGGGAAAAGAGTCAGAAACTTTCTGTATATATTTTGCAATAAAAAAGCTATAGCAATTACAGATTACCTAACTCCATGGAAAATGTTTTAGTTTACAAGCTACTTGTTTGTTGTTCAGGAATACTGAAAACCTACCATAACATTAGAATGTTGTCAGTTAAACGTAATTTCAAAAACTCTTTGTCTCTGAATGTTTTTGCTTTCTTTTAAAGTTGCAATCATATTTTCTTGTAAAGTTACAATCATATTTTATCATTAAGAAACTAAAAAGCACCCCTTTTCAATGCTTCATGAAAAAGTGATAAACGGGAGAAAATCAGCAGAAAATACTTTTATGGGCGTAATGTAAAAGATCATCAGAGCTCACTGGTAAAGAATTCTCCTAGTAAATCTATTACAGGAAATTAGACATATAACTTCTGAGAGCTCCTTCACAATACGTAGATTAGAAAGAAAGTAGGGAATGATGCTGTTGAAAGATCAAAAATATTACACTGTGTGCAGAATGCCCAAGACTAAAATATAGCCTGAAAATCGTTAGTCCATGAAGCTACCTTGAATGTGGCAGAAAGATGGCTTAAATCTCAGGCATGTTATTTCCACTTGCACATATTAAACAAACTGGAAGAATAAAATATTCTATTTCTTATTTATACAGGCCATATACCATTTTATAACAAAATACTAATATAAAACCATTTTATTACAAAATATAACTCAAAACATGTTCATTTATGGTTTGATATGTTAGTCCTTTTATTCTGGCATTTTGGGGGGTAAAGCGTTTAATTTCTAGAGCAGACCTTTAATTAAACCAGTTAAGTTTTACCTTTTTTTAATGCAAATATAAATTTTTGTTTTTATTTTAACATAATGGAAAAGGGACTTAATAATTATTGAAACGAGAACAAAGTAATTATCAAATAACAGATCGTGAAGCCACTGTGCAAAAGTGGCCTTTGGTGCTTGCCTTCTGAAAATCAATACTTTAACCTGCTAACTATTATTTCCCATAAGTATTAAAAGAATGAAAAAGAGTAAGATCACACCTGGAATTTGGAAAGCACATGTAAGTTTCCATAATTGAAAATGTATATGTATGATTTTGGGACTACACTGTCATTACTATATTCTGTCAACTATCAGATAAGCCAGAACATGGAACTTTAACAATAGTATGAGACAACCACCACATTTTTTGTACAAGCAGCAATATTTACAGGAACAATACAAACTGAAATAAAAAAGCCTAAGGCAAGATATGAATATGATATATGGAAAATTGAATGAAAAAAAAATAATCTAAGTATGAGATCTTCTGTGGGAGAGGTTAAGCTAGCATGGTTTACAGTTCAGAAGCTCCAGATTGATTTTCAGAAAATTACTAATCTGATGTCTTCACTTGTTTTTCACATCAGTGTATATGAAAATAATTGGATGAAATTTCATGCTGTAATTGATCTGTGTGTCTAATCTGTGAGTCACAGAATCACAGAATCGTCTAGGTTGGAAGAGACCTCCAAGATCACCTAGTCCAACCTCTGTCCTAACACTAACAAGACCTCCACTAAACCATATCCTAAAACCAGGTACGTTTTAGGCTTATAATGCCTGGGGTAAATTTTACGTTAGAGACCACTGAGTGGGCAGTACTCTTGTCTGGCTGGCCTTTCCCCTGCAGCATAATTCACTGTCTACTCTTACTTACTACAGAGCTCCCAGGTAACATATGCATATATTTGGTTTTCTGTTCAACAGTTTCAAATATACATGTGCTCTTTAATAAATAAGAACAATTGACAACATTTTTCTAATTTAATTACAAGTGATGCTAGAAATCAATTACAGTATTACAGATGGCTTGCCTGGCTCTTATAATATTATCTCACATGGCAGTAGAAAATGACATATTTATGTTCTACTTTGCAACTCTCTGTCCCCAGATTAGCAGATGTCTTTCTAGAAAACCAAATATTTTGACAAGAGTGTATTCAAAACATTTCAGTGTTACACTGTAGTCATATATCACAACAGTTCATCCGTGAAATACGTAAAGAGGATGCCATTTTAAAACACTGACTGCATTTTCAGAAAATTTTGAATGTGTATCATTGCACCCTCATGAGAACAATGCTACTTGGTCAGAGAAGACATCCACTATTCGGTCTCTAGCAGCACCCAACAGTGGGGGCCAAAGACCGCAAGAACAAGTGAAAAGGATACTTTCCCTAAACATTTTCCTCACATGACAAAAATTACAGAGAGGAACTTTCTGAAGCTGTGTTGATGCCTCTGTAGCTCTATAAATCTGTCTAACTAACCAGCCTCTTGACCCACCAAATTACTTAGGCTTCACAACAGCCTGTTGGCAAGCAGTCCCTCCATTCAGTTACCATCTATTTTGAAATCCTCTTGCTAGTTTTGAACCAGCCCTAATGGTTGGTCCTATTTGTGACTCCTCAGTTCCTTTTCAAATGCTTCCTGGAAATCCCAACAGACTGTATCAACCACATCTTCCTTATTCCTTGCTGACTTCTTCAAAGTACTCTGATATGACTGTGAAGCACAACCTATCTTAACAAAAGCTGTGTCAGCTCTTCCCTGATGTATTTATTCATGTGTTCACTAATTGTATTCCTAATTATTAATAATTTCCCTTACACAGATGTCAGGCTTGTCAATTTATATTTTTTTGACCTTCCCTGAAACCTTTTTTGAATACCTCTGCCAAGCAGTCCTGTGGTAGTAAAGCAGGTTTAAGTGAAAGATTAGACTGCTGTTAGCAGCTCAACCATTTCATCTTTGAGTTCTTTTAGAAGTCTTGGGTACACACAGTTCTTCTGCTTGCATGAGCAAAATACTTTAAGCCATAGGTTTCAGCTAGGGAAATGTTTGCATTGCTCAACAGCTTTTTTTTTTTTTTTTTTTTCTTTTTTTCCCTCTCTGACTGCATTTGTCTACAATAAACAGAATACATTGCTGTTCTCAGAAAGCCTGGCAGTAATTTAACAAGGACACACACAGTAAAAGCCTTACAAAGTAAGTTTGGATTCTTTGTCTTAGGAACTTGTAGCACAATCAGCAATAAAGAAGAGCCGAAGGTGTGTTTCAATCTAATGACAACCAAGCTCTAAACACAGTGAATGACAAAACAAAATCCCCACACACTGAAAGTAAGTAGAAGTGGGCACACAAAAATCTACCATGTAGTTTACAGATGCTGGCTTTGACATATGAATCTCTCTGTATGTGAATATTTAACAGTGCATTCAATTCTTTTCTCTCCTTTTTTACCCTCCCATTTCTTTTTCCAGAGCGAGGTTGGAGGAATGGAAATCAACCGATGTACAGCTCCTAGAAGGCAGAAGATGAAGTGTAATGTCTCTAACTGGAATTGGAAAATCACCTCCACAGCCTTGAGCTGTATTAAGCAAAAACTTTTTCCAGTTGTAGCGGTAGTGGTGCTTTGTTGTAGCCCTGAATGTGAAAGGACATATGCAGGACCAGGGCTGCGTGGCATCATTTAGATGGCCAGCTGAAATAGTTGGAAAAAAAACAATAGATTCTGTTCTTAGTGCACAGTAAATAGTAATTTAACCTTATTTAATTTAAAACAGATTTCATTAAACTGACATAGATAATGCATCTACTACTATGGGCAGAAATGACTGTTTAAGAGGAGAAAGGTCTCTTTTTAACTACATGTAACCTGTGAAACCAATGGTTGTAATACAAATGTCATCTTGGTTAACTGCTTCCAGACCTGATCTAGGCAGGTACTGAGATGTTAAGCTGACAAAACCAGGGGCAAGACTGCTGTAGTTATTTTACAGGGTAGTTTTTAAAAACTATACTTGGCATATACCTTGAGGCTTTCCTCTTTGATTTTGCATATATGACCCCTCCTCTCCCCCCCAAATTAGAAACAAGTATTACGCTAATAATTTACAAAAGTTTCACTAATTAGCATTCATAATTTACTAAATTGTGACTATCAGAGCACCTATTCACCGTCCATGGCAGGGGGGTTGGAACTGTATGGGCTTTAAGGTCCCTTCCAACCTGAACCATTCTTTGATTCTATGATTACTAAGTATGAGGTCCCTATAATGTAAAAAGTAACATACATATCTTTGGTATGAACAGCCAGTATTTGGCCCAATCTTAAATTAATTTTACTGTACTTTTAAATCTGGAAATGAATACTCCATGTTTTGCATAATTTTTACCAACTAAAATTGTTTGAAAATTTAGTGTATTAAGCATGATCACACCCAATTAAACATATTTTTACTGGCATGTACCTACTACAAAATAGAGTACTTCCTTAATCATTAAATCTTAGATCAGTTTAACAGAAAATAAACCTCTGTGAGATTTAATTGCGTTGCTGTTTTTCTCCTATCATCACCTACCACACTACATATGCAAAAAGCACTGCACTTGGTCAACCTTCAGTGAGAACTGGATAGAAATATTTTTAAAAATTACGACTGACATCATCCTGACACCATGGCATTATATGTGTATATATATGCAATCACTCAATAAACATTCTAGCATTTGTTTATTCAGTTCTTTCATCATTAATGAAAAAAGCATGTAAATGTTCAAGAATTAGCATTTAAAATTTCCAAACTCTCTAACGGTTTCATGCAGAGTAGAAATCAATCAGTCCTCCAAGTATTACCAAGTATATAGTTTTCTTAAGGAACTTTCCATTATCTTTTATTTATTATATAGCTAAAAGCTATTAAGGTGGTTTTGATAGCCATCTACTTGCTAACGAAAGCCTAGTGCATCAAAAAAAAAAAGGGTGGGGAGAGAAGTTTATGAAATTTAAAATTGCTATAAGCACATGTAATAAAAAGAAAATTAGCAAAGAAAGCTATACATCTAGGTGTTAAGAAAATGATGTAACAGTTGAACTTCACAGACTGTGAAATATTCTTCTGTTGGTGGAAGTTCATCTGCCTGAGCTAGTTAAAATATGAGTGGACAAAGCTCTGGAGAGGTTACAAATAAAATTTATGAGACTGAACAAGACAATTTAAATGGGCCTTTCTATCTGCTGCTTATCTGTCATTTAGCCTATTGAATTAGAAACAAAAGAGAGAGATGTAAATAATGCAGATAAATTATAAACATTTGAATTCATTGAAGCTTTACCACTCACAAAAACTAGTTTGACATTCCTTTTTCAGTAATTTGTGGAAAACTATTTATAAATTAGCCTGCAATTAAACACAAGCACTTGTAAATTGTAAAATACACAGTTGAGTATATA
Organism: Cygnus olor; assembly: GCF_009769625.2. Taxonomy (NCBI): domain Eukaryota; kingdom Metazoa; phylum Chordata; class Aves; order Anseriformes; family Anatidae; genus Cygnus; species Cygnus olor. Next base: position 57,230,850 of record NC_049198.1, read on the forward strand.
GACAATTTAATGTAATGCAATATTTAAGAACTGAAATTAAAACATTGACTAATATATGTTACTAATATCCTCTACAGTATACGATAGAATAACTACTGAATATTTAGTTAACATAAATATTTCTTCTACACAGAAAATGCTCCCCTTTTTGAGTGCATACCTATAAGAACTTATTTTCAACGTATCTGCAGTTATTCGGGTTCTTTTCCTGAATGAGGGCAACAGAATTTGATTCTTTAGAGCAAAGCTTGATGCCATAAGCAAAAGCACGGTGAATTTTCACACGATGCCAACAGATAGGATTTGTGGTTACCCCCTGCATTAATGAGGTTGATGGTTATCTGCCATGCAAATTATGTGAAGTCTTGCAATTTAGATAATCTGTTATGTGCTGAGACACATTGAATATACGCCTAATCTCCTTTCCATGTGTCAGAAATGTTTTGCTGCAGTAACTGCAGTGGTTGAAGAAATCACTGCTCGAGTCATCTGCTTCTTCATTCACCCAGAACAGGAATCAGAGCTTACAATTCACATTGTTTCCTTAAATGAAAAGCATTTGGATAAAAATCACTGCATGATACAACTTCTTAAAATAAACAATTCATCTACACCTGTTTCACATTTGTAAGGGTATTTTCATAGCTAAATAAAATATTTGTTTGTCATATACTGATATAAATCATGCATCAAACACTGTAGTCCATCTCCTATGAAATCAAGACTCCTATGAGTATATCACTCCAAAACTTTACTTTGTGATGGCTTCCCAGTCAGAAGTCTAATTCTTCTCAGGCCTTCGTGCGTCCATCTGACAGTTAACATCCTATGTATAATTTTTATTTTATTTTTTTATAATCATGACCTCATGTAACAGCTACATTTCAGTGACACTATTAAATAGTACAGTGAGACAGAACTTGCACAGGAACTGGCTCTCTACCAGGGAATTCACCCAATCCCATTTATAATCAAGCACTTGATTCTTGATATAATCAAGAATACATTCTTGGTTATAACTGTATGAGATGATTCCTTGAAATAATAGTAAATACATAAATAAAACCATGTAATAATAACTAACACAAGCATAGAGGGAACCATTTAAGTCCTTTTCCCCATGGTATGAGGTGCAAATGGGAGAGATGACCAGGTTATTTTCTTCATATTTTATAGGAGGTGTATTTTAGCATTTACAACAAGTGCTCACAGAACACAGTAACCAGATAGGTATTCAAATAGGTGAATACTTAAACTCTTGTACATTCTAAAGAAGGTAAAAAAAAGTTGCCCAGCCTGAAATATTTTCCCAATGGAATGCTGTGTTATATCTCTGGATAGCAAGCCTACATTTCAACGTACTTTGTGTTCTTTGTGTTTTTATTATTATTATTATTATTTTGCTATTGTCTTCACCTGCCTCAGGCTGCTTGAGGTCTCCCATGATAATTTTATTGTTTCACCTTTGTGCTTATGTGGCTAAAGGCAACATTTGAGAATGAAGCATGGGACTGAGCTAAAATGTAGAAACATACAGGGGCATTGGGAAACCAATCTAACAAGATGCCTCAAGGAAATGAAGAGAAGTCAGACTGTCTCCCTAAAGCAAACCTGCTTTCTTCAAGAGCTTAGGAAATCTGGGTAAATCCCTTCATCTGGATGCATATTTTGACCTTTTCTTGGAAATTTGGTGGCACACCACTCAACCATGGTAATTTTGACTGAAAACCTACTTGAAAAAGATAACACATAAACAACATGTTTCTGGTTTCCCATTATTTAAAGTATTGGTTACCTAAGGAAGCCTTCAGAAAATTCTTGGAGGCAAGAATAGTCCCAAGGAATAGAAGAGACCTAATGTCTCCAAGAGGAAAGAAGTGACAGGGGTTATATATCAATTGCTTTTATGCAATTACAGGAAAAATATTTAATTGTATATTTTTGTACGGAAAACATATTTAATACACACACACATATATATTCTGTACTGGTTCATACTGGTTATATTATAGTTATTGTTACACGGTTACCATTAAGTTGGTTCAGTATACACTGCTGTTTTCGATGACAACTTTATTAGCTAGTACATAGAAATAGGACAAATGCTTAGTCATCTTTTATCTTATCCTATCCTTTTTTCAAACCCCTAGAAACGTGGCAACTAGAGGGCTATGATTTCCCAGGTAGAATTAATCTTGGTGCTCTCTTTGCTTTTTATCTTGAACATTTGTCAGTTCTGCCCTGATTATAAACACACACAAAATAGTACATTTGTACAAAGGTTATTCTGTTGTCCTACAATGTTAGCAAAACTTTGCCATAAAATAGAAATGAAATAAAAACAAACAAAACAAAACAACAAACAGAAAAAGAGTGATCTTTCAGAATCATCTTTAACATAACAAGTATTAAACAGCTGTTTCCCCAGACGTCCACATTCAGAAGAAGACTAAGCTATGAACAAAATAATACAAAATGGTTTATTGTATTTTACAGAATATATTTCAGCATCAACAACAATGAATTAATATTAATTACATCTGTATTCTAAATAAACTCTATCCATGCAGAAGAAAGGCTCCATGATACTTTAGCCATTTCAATAATACATTTAACTCAATGCATCCCAACAGCAAGAATCAAACCAAAACAAAGAGAAACCCCAAACCTTCAATATAAGGATGCAAAAAGACACTAATGCTTTAAAATGAAAGGTATGCAGCATACTTGGTTCTGCCCTGCTTGAGATCTCTCTCAAAAATATTACCAAATACCCATTTCAGAGATGGACTCTGGAAGTGGTAAAAGCTGGAAGGGCTTTCAGCCCTGTGGCCTTAAGACAAAATAGCCCCCATAGACCAAGCTGGTCAAAACAAACTCTTGTTATTCTTTCTTTCTTGACGACACTGCAAGATAATTTGTTTTCTTTGCACCACTTCAAATAAGAGTAATTTTTGTCATCATCACAGCCCTGTTCTGACTGCAAGCAGAAGACAGTAAGCAAGAGCTCAGTCCACTGGAAAATTATGGAGCTAATTCAACCAGATGTTAAGAACACAAAGATGACTGGGAACAGCTAGCACAGATATGCTTGGAAACCATGCCTGGCCAACCCGGTTGCCTTTCTATGACAAAATGGCTCATCACAGAGCTTACAGACAAGGAATATGTAAACAATTTTGTATCAAGAGAGATATTTGAATGTCTATAGCGCTTCTTTGAGAAGAAGTATTAGAGACCCTTAAAAACAGCTGTTTCCTTTCCCAGTTCAAAGGTGGAAACATATTTGTTTCAGCGTAACAAAACCACTGAAAAATACCTTAACTGCATAAATCAAGAACGAGAGATATACAAGGAAAGTGAAACACAATCTTTTCAAAACATAATATGTTTGACTTTATTTAAATAACACATCTATGAAAACTGTTATTCCTAGTTGCTGCTGCAACTAAGAGCTCAGTGGCATTCAGAAATGAGTCACTAATAATGACAGTGAAAATCCAGATCTAGATACTCTGAAAAATAAAGTCTGTAGCCTTGAATGACATGAGGTACATGCAACACATTAACCAACAGAGGTATGAAAGAAAGTATCTTTTTTGAAATCTGGCATCATTTGGAGAACTGGTTATGTGCTGCTTATGAATTTCTCAAAGTGCTTAGAAAAAGCTGTTATCACTTCAGGGGTTATGGTGACAGTGACAAAATACAGAATATTGCATACAGATCAGAAGCAATGCTCACAGTGTTTTGCTGGTACAGCTTGAGATGATAACTGGCCGAAACTAGAAAAATCAGTTATATATACACAGAATATATGTAGTATGTAGTGTTATAGTATTACATAACAATACATGTAATAATAGCATTATTAAAATTACTTATTAACTATCACTTATTATTCCAAACTTCTGATAAATGAGCTGGATTTGGAAAGTCCAAATATCAGAGAAGAAATAAAAATCAGGACGCTGAAATGCTGATTATCAAAAAAGCAAAATTTTCACTAGTTCTTAGCCACATGGCATTGTAAGAGAGGGGGCAGAGAGAGACAGATGTTTTCCTAGTAAGGGAATTTAACTGCTTTGCCTGGTAAATTGTGAGATCTGCTAAGATATGAGGGTGCCTCTTTGGAGAATGACGGAAGGTAATCCTAAATGATGTGGGAACATACCCTTTTGCAAATTTGCCTTTGTCCTTCTTGCCTCCAGACTCTAGCCACTGTATTATTCTGATTAATAAATACTGACTTACTTTGAAAAGGCTACTCGGTGGTCTGCAAGTGCTTGCTGAGATGAAGGATGACATCTCTGACAGAGGTCTATACTCATTCTGCCATGGAGGTAAAATATTGAAAACAGAGGTCCTAAACTGAAGAACAATAGAATTGTGCATTTTACCCTTTCAAAAAGGAGGACTCACAAATTTATCAATTTGAAGGACTACACATCAAAAAAAACAAAACAGTGGAGGAAGGCAAGCATCTAACAAATGCATGATAGCATGTTACTTTCGAATAATGTACTAAAGGAACTTTTACTCCCATGAAGAATTTCACACTGTTTGAAGGTGAGAAGAGAACAATGACTACTTAAACCATGTTTCAGTATAATAACTCTTATGTTTTTATGAACTTAGCAGCAAATAAATACAATAGATGCTTTTTTAGCATATAAAATTGAATTCAGTGGAGATAAAGGAACCAAATAAATGCTAACTAGAAGACAAATACTGCTTACAAAAATAAAATTTTATATGCACAATCTAAAAATGGAAGCAAATGGCTTTTGAAAGTTGTGGATTTTGTTGTAAAAATCCTGGTGTATGACTGTTCAGTACTCAGCAAGAAGTAGATATCTGACTGCTCGCCAAAACACACATACACAAAATAATGGGCAATAAAAGCACATATATCACTACAGCACAGAGAGTGAGGTGTTACACCAAACAGGCTATTTGTGCATTTCAGCAAGCATTTGTGGGCTGTGTTTTTTAATTCCCAGAAACATATCCAATGCATTTTTAAGGTAATGATACAATATTTACCGTTCATGCAAAATTGCATATCTATTTTTCTAACTATTTTTTAGGCAGGTCATATTCGCTCTCCTTACTTAGCCTTCCTGTAAAATATTAAGCGAAGACTGGAAAAATGAGATTCATGCAATAAATCAGTTGCTTAATCTTGTAAAGTTATATGTCTAGCAACTAGGAATATCAGTCTGACAGAATTGCACTGAACAGCGTGAAAAAAATTGCTTGACTTCAAGACACTCTGGATTATGTTATAAAATGGCAACTAGCTGTATGAAAGGGCTAGGCAGGATACAAGGTGAGTGATCATGTGCATGAAATATAATGCATTTTTAAAGAAGAGAAGAGTGGAACAGAGAAGGACATGAAAAAAGCAAAACAGGGAAAAATTCCTATGCATATGTACATAGTCATATCTATAGAGCCCACGTAAGTCCATGAATACATAACAACAGAGTGTACCAATATGTCTACTAAAACTCCTCACAGTCCTGGAGTATCGTTCCCTAACACATTGTGTTTTCCTCTCTAACTACTTTTGGGCTTAATTCTACTTATTGATTTTTCTATTTATTTTTCTATTAATTAACAAATTTATTTATTTATTTATTTATTTATTTTCATGCTTTCTTATTACTATACTTTTGAAAAGTTAAGTAAAGTAATAAGAAGAAAGCATGAACATAAATAAGATCACAATAGTCTGCAGCTGGACTTCTGAAAACAAGTTGGCGTCAAGAACCATGAACATTTGTAATAATTTGGCTGTATTGTGATCTGCTAAAAAAATTTGATCAAACAAACCACTTCAATGCCAAGCCTCAATATATCCCATACACCATCACACCCACTAATTGTCAAATTTGTCTCCAAGAGACCAGTGGCTAACTACCACAGTCTTGAGGACAACAGTATGTTAAAAAAAAAAAAAGTCCATAAAGACAAAAATTATGTAGTTGTATGGCTACATGACTGAGATACAACTGTGACATTTCCACAGCATTAAAAAAGAAAGTCTAAAATGTAGGATTTATTCAAGTGCACCATCATTGACCTTTCAACTCTTTCATACCTTTTAATTTTATTTTGGATTTCTACCAAAAGCTTTTCCTTGTGGATTTTTTTTTTTTTTAAATCTGGATAAAAGCAACTTGTACACTGGTTTTGTCTACTTTCATCCACAATGATTTTCCATCAATGGGACTAACACTTATATGCCTATTTTATTTGAAAGGTTTCTCTAGATTTAAAATAATATTTTGAAGAATAGTTCAAAAGTATTCGGAGAGCTAAAGATATGGCACAACATAGTTCTTCCCAAACTGAATCTGACCACCAGGAACATTTTTTGAAGACATATAATTTGCTATTGACACCAGCCAATGGGATTCCACCGGAGGAATACATATAGTTATAGCAGGTACAATGTTGTTTCTATTTCCACCACTTATGGGGAACAAGTAGGACGGGATGGGTATGAAGTTAGGACATGCAGGATGATACAAATCTAGGCAGCAATAATACCAATTTTACAACCTTAAGCTTGTGCAGACTTTTTATCTAATTATGCCTGAGTGCATTTGTACATGAATATTGAAGACAGCTCTGGGAATACCATTCACTGTTAAAGGCTTTGCAGTGATCAGCAGAAGTCTAAGCACAGCATTTTGTCAAGGAGAGCTGAATCTTCAATCTTCACAGAGACCAGGCACCCATGGAAGAGGGCATGAAGAGGCTTCATGCAGTTAATTCGAAGTCTAGATTAACTTTCCAGAAGTAGAATACACAGTAATACATAACAGAATCACATGAACATTTGACAAAATAGGTTCTACGGCGTTGTCAAAATGTAACTCTATGTCACATTTTAATTAAAAATAAATCAATATTGAAAACAACATATACTTTTATACGTAATATATATGTATTTATTTTGCTTCGATAAATTCTGGAATCAATATAATTCTCTTAAAATTGTTTAGAGTAACGATCTATTACTGAAAGTAGATACAGAATCAGGATCTACAGAAGTAGATCCCTAAAGATCTCCAAAAAAAGAAAATAAAATTTGATGCGGTGGCTGACAGACTGTTCTGAATGTCTGCTATTGTGCCGATTGTTGCTTAGGTCTTGAATCATAGCATGAAGTTACATACTGCATGTGCTGCTGCAAATCTATACAACCAGGGAAGGACAGACTGTCAGCATCAATTTTGCATTTTTCTGTTTTTGTCAGCATGTATCACTCTACATCTCAACATGAATTAACTTTAACACAGGATTTTGTGTCTGTTAACATAACATTTAATATATTCCAATGCAGATATATTGTTCTGCTTTTGGAAACACAGTCAGAGAAAAATGATGCAACTTGCCATTAATTTCATCATGACTAATGAAACTGAGGTTGTTCATATAAATCAATACAACTGGATGCTGAGAGTGAGTACAACTGACAAGGGGAATTGAATAAAATTTATAAAGGTTTCATACTGTGAATCATCACAAGCAAGCTTGAAAAATAACGAAGGAACTACTTTCAGGGAATTCATTTTGAAGACCTTTCCTGTTAAATATCTGAAAGGTGCTGTGAATATTCTAGCAAGACAGCTAGAGCCATGTTTCCATGAAAAAGAAAAAGGTATTTATCCCTAATTTCTTGCAGAATAGTTCAGTGCAGTCATCAAACTGTCTTCAAATAATGACAACTACAGTACATGTGCAAGGTGTCCATAGCTGAACAGTTACACATTCTTCCTTAGAATAGTATTACCAGCATTAATTAGCTGTCCTACATAATGAATAGAATGAAACTTCATAAAATTAGCTGAGTGTAATCACCTAAGGAACTCTTTGAACAACAATTAGCAAGATGAAATGCAAACAAAAAATGTCAGTTCCTAAGGGGTTGAAAAATACTTGCTTTCTGAAGTATTTCTCCAATATAGTTCACATTCAGGCATCTAATCTATCCCCTTAACAATAAAGGCCATTTCCGTCGGAACTATCCAGGAGCACAGTTTAGCACAGTAAAACCTTTTCTCTCTGACAAAACCTGGAAGTTTTATTAAACTGGATCAGAAAATATGGAAGAGTTTATTATAATTAGAACATTTCTAATTACTAGTGCTATGCATTAATAAAATTCCAAATTTCCAATATAAAAATGGTTTCAATAAAAAAGAAATGCACAGACATGCCACTTGCTAAACTGGCTGCTTATCTCAGTTGCTCATTGGGTACTAATTTTCCTTTTGGCTGGTTAATATAAATGTGGAAAAAGTTCCCTTTTATAATGTTATGTAAGAATACAATAGCTTACCTAATAATTTTATGTGGCATACCTTTTTCAAAAGAAACTCAAAACTGAAATAAAACCAGGTTTTAATCAAGTAAGAATCATTTTGTGAAAATTAGCTAGATAAAGAATGGACATGCACATAGACAGAACTAGATTAGAAGCTCACAGAATCATAGAATGATTTGGGTTGGAAGGGACCTTAAAGATCATCTAATTCCATCCCCCTGCCAACCTTCCACCAAGCCAAATTTCTCAAGGCCCCATAAAAACAAAAATTTCTCAGTTTGTACTGTGTATGAGTTTTTTTTTTTTCAAAAAGCAGGATATTTAAATACCAAAAACTATATGCAGTTACTGTCATAACTGAAATTTCTATATTCATGATCTTAGCAGATAAATTAACTCTTCTCTGACTCATGCTCTGGCATCTTTTATAGGGACTGAGTTGCTCCATGTTCCATTATGGACTGCTTATTGTATGGGGTATATGGCCCCAGTCTCAGCTAACTATTCTGGCTCAAGAAATTACAAGTGCATCCCCATATAAAAGAAATTTTCCTGTGGGAGAAATGCTCGTAAATTATTTCCAAAATTAGGCCTAATCTGCATGCTATTGAAATTCCAAAACTATTACTATTTACCTGAATTGTATATTCACAGAAACTACTGACCAGGCAGGAAGTAGACTAAACGAAAACCTCAGAACAAAAACATTTAAAAATCAAATCCATAGATCTCATTTTTCTTCAATAATAAGAAGAGAAAAAGCAGAACAAACTTTTGTCAAGGAGTTACAGAAGTATTTTCCTCTCTCTGCTAGCCATTATTTTCTGTGAACATTACTCAGAAATATCAACAGTCCTGCTACAGATAATTTTCAACACCAAACACACCTTTGTGCATGTAGTGAGAAAAAAAAATACAAAATTGATCCTTGCAATAGATCAATATCTCTGTTTTTCTCAGCACTGAGCATTGCTTTTATTCTGGATGTCTTCTGTTCTACTATATTGCAGACAATAGGTCCCCAAACTTGAAATGGACTTCCACCATATTTTGTTGATATTGCTTTTTGCCATACTATCTCTGTCCTCAATCATATTGACAGTAATTGTTTCAAAAAAAAAAAGTTTATATTTCTTTTCATCCAGAACAGTAGTTGTGCCAAAACTCTATGTTTACTGCTATACACCTGTATCACTTGTAGTTAAACTTTTTGGTTGTTGGGAAAAAAAAAAAAAAAAAAGATGCCTACTCTGTAAAATCCATAGAACCTACCTTGTAAAATCCATTATTACATTATTAGCTAGGATATCAGTCAGGACACTAATAGATAACAGTATCTTACTGATAAGAAGCCCACATTGGAAGGCTGGCTCTTCTTCCAGCACTCCAAAGCCAGATATTTCAAATATTTTCTGTCAGTTCTGTTTGTTACTCTGCCTTTTTTTTTTCCAGCTCTTCTATTGCTCAATGTCCTACTCAAGAAAAGGATAACTCCTACCATATTAGCTAATTACAAAAATTAAATGACCAATCTGTAAATTGATCTGTAAAATTGAATACAGAATCAAAACTCAAAGAATACTCAAATGAAAATCAACAATGAACATATAATATTTACTACTGATTAATTTTTATTATTTTCAATTGAAGTGACACTAAAATTAGGATAATTCAAAATTATCCATATACCTACTTTTTAATGAGCTATGGCAGACAAATTATGTCCACAAACTTCCTGAATTGCAGAATCACAGAGGAATCCATTAATATGTTGTTCAGTTGTGAGCACATTTTAGAGGTGTATGGGGTACTTATCTTTTAAGCTGAACAAAGGCCATAGTCCTCTTTCATTGCCCTCTCCCCCCCCCCCCCCCCCCCAATATAGCTACATTAAAAAATCAGGAAATTGAAGTTGCTTCACTAAAGCAAGCCGTATCTTGTAAAAAATAATACTGTGTTCATTCACATATAGAAAAAGTTTAGTAGATGCACAGCAGCTGTAACTTCCACTAATGGTAGGAGAAAAGGAGTCCATTATGGTTGATGATCTTCACCCACTAATCCTTTTTGCCACTAAACAGCAAAAGAAAGCAGAGGAAATCTGTGAAAATTTTCCTTTCTTTCTATTGGCCTGTTACTATTAGAAGATCTAAGACAGAGAAGGTAAGTGAGAGAGAAAAGAATGAATCTAGCTGGAAAGTATGGACATGACAAGGTTTCTCTTCTACTCTCCAGATTCCACAGACCGTATGCCAAAAGCCTCCCAAAGCTCCCAAAGCCTCTAAAAAGAGAAAATTCCTAAAAACAAAATCCTCAAACTGTAAGTTCTTTTATTCAGTCTTCTAAAATCTAGTGAAAGCGATGAAGATGGCACTTATCTTTCACATTACAGTTTCAGTGAAAAAAGTCCCAGCTCACCCATGTTCACAGAATCACAGAATCACAGAATGGCCGAGGTTGGAAGGGACCTCTGGAGATCATCTAGTCCAACCCCCCTGCCGAGCAGCATCACTTAGAGCACATTGTGCACGATGGCATCCACGTGGGTTTTGAATATCTCCAGAGAAGGAGATATTCACAGACTCCACAACCTCACTGGGCAACCTGTCCCAGTGCTCTGTCACCCTCACAGTACAGAAGTGCCCCTTCACATTCAGCTGGAAACTCCTGTGCTTCAGTTTGTGCCTGTTGTATTCTTGTTTTCTTCAAAATTAATGGAGTTCATTTCTGACTGATTATATCAGCAAATGGTATTGTCACATACCATTAATATAACTGATTTTTCTTTACTGAAAACCTTCCATTAAGTTGACAAGTTAGGGATTTAGCCTTAGATTGTAATTATAGGTCCATCACTAAGTCGTAGTCCATTTTTTTTTTTGTCTAAGATTTCATTTAATTTTCCATGCATACCAAATTGTTTTAAATAAATATCCCCTTTCTGGGATATCTATGTAAATAGAAAGTAAACTATCCTCCTTTCTTACCCCAGAAAGATAAACTAAGCAAAATAGATCCTGTTTTGCAAGCAAGAATTACAAATAAACTCATGGCAGGTGAATTAAAATGATAAAAGTGATGGCTTTTAAAATGATTAAAATTATAAACAGATGGCACCTGTAAGGTTTATTAATAAATAGTATGGTAAGCATCAGCTTGTTGCTTTATTAATCCAATCACATCCAGGTATTATGTCCCAGCTGAAGTTTTAAACTCAGTCAGGGAAACATCTGAATTATACCAGCTACAAATTCCCTTTATCTTTCTAATAGCTAGAGGTACAACCAAAAGAAGTTTAATGGAATTATATTGCAAATGTCACAAAATAAACAAAGAAATTAAAAAAAAATTACTTATCAAGTTTTCTTAATATTTTATAATGCAACAACTAATTCACATTTCTGTAACATTCTTTTTCTAAAATACTACTTAATTTATTGGCATGATTTGGTTTAGAGAGAATAACCACAGACAAATTTTTTTGTTGGCATAATGTAATAGTTTTCAAACAGTGTTCTCTGGACTGTAGGAATCTGTGAAATACTTCTGAAGGCTCCATAAAGACTTGAATACTACATGCAGTAATCCATACATATTTCTAGAATGACCACATGTCCATTAGAAAATTATTAGAGAACCACAAACTAAAGAAGGCTGAACACCACTAGTACAACTCAATAGGTACACTAACATGGGTATATTAAAAAAAAAAAAAAAAGAAAAAAAAAGGCCTTTATGTTTTGTATAAATGTACCAGATGCTTGGAAGGGTTTGTTTCTATCATACAGTGCACAAAAAGCAAAACTTCATAGTCACATTTAAAGCAGGAAAAAGACTGTATTATAGACATCAAAGATGCTTAATTTTAAACAGAAGCATGCATTTATTAAATGTAAAAATGTATTTGTACAAGTGTACAATGTACTAAGCAATTCTGCATAGACCTCTTAAAAAAAAAAAGATTAAGAATGCATCAAAAGAACTGATTGCTCAAAGTGATTCTTCATCACTTGTAAGTCTCATAATTTTTAAAATCATGTGAGAAACACTCTCTACTCCCAAGCCTTCCACAGGCATCCACTCCTCCTTTAAAAAGCCTCAACAGAAAGATAAAAATGTAAACATTACTCTCACAAAGAAAGACACTATAAGGATCATTGGGAGATTAAAGTCCAGGATCCTGAGACATCGTATGAAATCATCAGTCTTTTACAGTGAGATACTATAACGTCTTTGTCTATTCTAGTTGGGAGCTAGCTACTGAACTAAATTTAACTTGTAGGCCAGAACACGCCTAGAGAAATTATCTGGAACAAAATCGTACAAGGTCTTACAGTAAAATCAACATCTTCAATGCAGTAAAACTATATAAAAACTAGAGCATACTCTGGAGTGTGTATCAAAAACATCTGAAGAGAATCCACTACGGCAGCAGGCAGCAATATTCTGTTCTAGCCAGAATTTTTCAACAGCTCTCATACATAGTTTCAAGAAGAGCACATTGCCTTAATGTGCTCTCAAGTCAATAGATGAAGATGAGTTAATGGAGTGGAGATCACAGCCAGAAAAAAATTGAAGCCTCCTTGCCAAACATAATTCCTGCTTGTTTACTTCTGTTTAATCATTTCAAAGCAGAGAACAACTGAAAAATATTCATATACAGAACACTTTACCAGCAAACATAAATATCATCTGGTATAAAATCAATTATCTGGATGCTTCTTCTAAACTAATCCATTTTGCCGAAACTGATCTCTTTTACCTGGTATAACTTGATAGCTATGTAGGCAGCTCTCTGTCATATCTCTGTCTTCATTACACAGCCAAATTAGAAAGAAACTTCCTTCTTCATCTCAGTGAAAAATGCAAACTTTAATTGTTTAGACTCCATTATAAACCAAAATGTAAGCATCTTCCCCACTGGCTAAAGGAAAACACTGGAAGACCTTTAAATAAGGGAGTGCACTAAGTGTAAGAGAGTAGTTACAGTGTTTTGCTAAAAAAAAAAAAAAAAAAAGAGCTAGATCGATCTGTTGTTTATTCTAAATACCCCAAAGATGTCAAACACTGTAGTAATAATAAAAAAACAAAACAAAAACAAAACCAAACACCAGCTATGTAAGCCTTATGCTAACAAGTTTGCTTCTCAATTTTAGAATATACTACCATGTAGCCAAAATGTTTTAACAGTGAGTACTGTTAAAAGAAACAATTTCTTTTTTAAAAAAAGCTATTTGGAATTGCCAGACTTCAGAGACAATTTTCAGAAATTAAATCCATACAGTAACCTGTTCTAAATCAACTGAACTGCTCACCAGTTTGGATCAATAGCACACATACAACCTAGTTATCTGAAGCAAGTTCTTCACACAGAAATAAACCTGTTGCTGAGGCATATTTAGTGTTCACCACAGCTAAATGTTTAACAGGCCTCCAAAGCATAATCAGTCAGTGCTAGAAGATTTTGCTGCAACTTTAAAGTCACGGAAATAGCTGTATAGCTCCACTAGGAACTGTACAAGTTCCTTGCATCAGATCAACTAGAAGAGAAGCTTGCCTAGGACCCAAGCAGAGGTTTCACATTATTTCCTGCTTGCCTGAATTTTAGTAAGTAGTTAGATGATACTCATGTCCCTAGAATATATGTACACTGCCAGCAGATTTAGGATGTTCAGATTAATGCCAAGTTCATCTCTGTAACCACTTGCAAACTCTATTTCTACAGGGATTACAAACTATATAGATTAATGGATCCATTCTATGTGATTCTATTTAACCTCTGAAATAATCTTTTAGCTACTGAGACTACACTCTGATAAATTTCACACAAAATTTTACCAAAGAAGGGTTAGCCATAATGTTAGGAAAACAGAATAAACTGGAGAGTGTACATAAGCACATATGCTTTAGTCATCTTTTTTTTGTTTGTTTGCTTGTTTTGTTTTGTTTTAATGCATTTATCTCCTTACTAGGTAGATCAAATACCACAGGGGAAAGAAAGGTACTTGAAAACTCACTTAATATGATTTTATAGCCTTTCACCTCAATGAGATGATGTATCCTAATGCAAAACAATAACAAGATTTGTCTCTTTCTTTTTGTTCTTGTTGTTTTTTGTTTTATGAATGTCAAATATACATTTTTTTTTTTTTAGAAACAACACTTAGAGAATTTTTCTGCCATGTGGGAAATACTTTAGATCTGAAGTAAATTAACAGCTCACTCTGAACTACAACAGATCAGACATGATACAGAAGTGAGATGCTGGTCACTGGGGTTGCTCCCGCTGCAGCAACTTGTCAGCTAACACACACGCAGCCGCCCTCAGCCTGCATCATATATTATCATGAAATCAATGTCCACAAGCATTCAGTAACCACGATAAGGACCCTTCCAGTTAGGATACTCTTAGAGAATGTTGTTCTCTTCGGTCAACTTCACAGAGAGGACGGTGGCCGTCTCCATGTGGTTGGAGGCCTACCTGCACAAACATCTGCAACGTGGCCCAGTGGGCAGCAGGGCAGTGAGAATCTCTGGAAGAAAATCTGTGGATGCAGTCAGGTAATGGCTTCTTCTGCATTATTCCCCAGCAAAAAGTAAGGATTATTCCCATAGAAACATAAGGCTCTTTCCTAAGAACTACTCTACAAATCACCACTAAAAATTGTTAATTTCAACATTACAGGTTACCAGCAGCACTTTGAATCACAGAGGAGTTTGCTTTGAGCAAAACGTGAGAAATTTTTAATTTCTGTTACACACGTTCCCAGTCACACCTTTTTTCCGGACACAATGGAAACTGTCTTCTAGTATGTCAGGAAAAAGTACATTACAATACACATTATCAGTTATTTCAGATAGACCTAACTTGTCATAATCTCAAGTTTCACTCACCTCAGTGGTACTATTCTAGTTTTTGCAATCTAGGATCTGGACTGTTCTGTGGATGCATTAAATTACACTAAAAATAGTATTTCCCTAAACCACTAATTCATCAGGAAGGTTTTCTCGTGCCCATGACAGATTGTAGAATATTGTCCACTACAAGTACTGTATATATAAAACAATAATTCTTCTCTGAGCAGCCACTGTCATTAAGAGACTGTCCACTCTACTTTAGATGTATTATATCAGCACGGATTCCTAAAACACTAAAACTTAAAGGGTTTTGCAAAAACATTTATGGGGGACAGTAACAAACCCCACAAAAACAAACAAACAAACAAACAAACAAACAAAAAAGACAGAAACTCAAGAAAAAAGATATGTAACAGAACATAAAATTTGCAATAATTGTTTAGGTTGCTTGAAAAGAGTGAAAAGCTTAAACAGTCAGACAACAGAACATGGAAGAAATACATTAATGCTTGGTCAGGTAAACCAATGTAACAGGTACAGCTCACAGTCCATTTTATTGAATTTATTTCTCAAAGTTTGGTAGAAATAAAGTCAAAAAGATTCTTAGGCAAAAAGAACCATTCACCCTTATACCTCGCCTTTGAATAGATTACATATTCACTACACCACTACGAAATCAGCTAAATCAGGTGACTCAAAAAAAGGAAGCTGACCAAAAGCAAAGCTAATAAAGACTATTAAAAAAAAAAAAGTAGCTCATTTAAAAGCAATTATGATGTGGACTATTACTAAGGCTATTCTCATTAAGCACAATTTGTCAATTTCCTCCTGAAACCCACTGCTTTTCATCAAGATCCTGATTTTTCAAGATCTTCCTACGTACAACCCCCAAATCTAAGTATTAGATTTGACATTGCATTAAAGAAAATAAAAAATAGTACATCTATAAAAAAAAGGTAGCTCAAAAATGTATTTATTTCATAACATATTAAAGTTATCATTTTTTTCCAAACAGTTTTTTTTTTTTTTTTTGGCTGTAGATAAGATATTTGTGCACTCAGTTTGCTCAAAAGGATTCTCCTATAAGAAAAATGCTGAATTCAAATTTAACTTCAGCAGAGAATTAAAATCTAAATGTAAGATATGTGTAGATTAAATTAAAGTAAGATTTTTAGACAAGATTTTGGAAAATGTTAGTATCTTACATAATGTTAGTATGTTAATATAATGTTAGGGTTAGTATGTTGTTTATTAAATAGCTTTCAAAGATTATAAAAATCATGATCTAATTAGATCATATACAGAAAAGGCACCAGCTATCTTTTTTTTTTTTTAACCTTTGATCTGACTGCTGTAGTTGCAGATACGAGGATTATTGTCAAATAGTAGCATGAACAATAGATAAGCAAGCATAATAATTCGCAACAAATTTCAGCAGGTTCTTTTGTTAACTTGTTTCTTTGCTCATTTAATTACACTTTTACTTTTTCCTCCTTATATTTTATGAATATGCATAGACAGAGACATAAACAGGGTGAAAGAAAGTGAAAGACCAAGTGTAGTGTTCAAGGAAAAAATGCAGAAAAACTTGTGAAATGTCTCTTTAGGCCAGCTGATTGCAGGGTAACTACTGAAAAGCTGATACACACACTTTTATTTATATCTACTCAAAAGCAAGAAAATGTCAAAGAATCAGGATGAAGCTGATTTCCCTCTTGTGTATGTGCATAGCTTTTGATTATAGGCTTTTTCTCAATTGATGAACTATTGCATGGAGTTCTGAAAATCACTTTACAGAAATAGTGCTGTGTTCAGGGTCAATACCTCTCCAACAGTCAGCTATAAAACTTCCACTGTTATTTTTGAAAAGAAAAGGATCAGGTCTTCTTTATTTTATCTAGAGAGTTCTTGGACGTCCTCTGCCAGGAAGAATAAAAAAGCACATCTGAGTGGTATTCATTCATCTTTTTTTTCCCCTAAGAGGACAACTGATTTTTTTTTTGTTTGGTTTGCTTTTTTTGTTTGTTTCCACAAAATGTCAACTTATCTGAATGTTTTGCTTACTAGTAAATACCATGTATATTATTTTAGCATATTACTATACTATACTATAGAAAAGATTAAAAAAGGCATTTTCTGAAGTGAATTTTCCCTCTATCAAAGGACCATCTTTGTCAAGTCTTTGTATAGTGCATTTGTTTTAACCCTTCTTCAGAAATTTCACTACTTTTCAAGGTTATCTAAAGTGTTTAAGAAAGTGTCTTTCTACAATGTATGCAGTGCAACTAGTACCATTTCATTATACAGAAAAACTTGGTCTCTCTTCTCCTCTTGCAATGATATAAGATAAATGTCTGGATAGGATGCTTAGAAGACTTGAAAGTCTTCATTCACACGGCTAATCCTAGAGTATCTTTCCATTATTTTGTCAGCTTTCCTGTTCCCAGCATTTCCTTTGTTGTATCAATTTCCTCACATAAAACAGAAACAAGCATAAGAACAAATCCCTATCTGAGTTCCATGTTTACATTACACCACTGATTGCGGTCTTCAAACCATGCCTGTGTTCCACTACCAAGGCATTTGACCATGGCTATACTAGAAACACTTACCGGTGATACACCAAAATGATATAGCAGTCCTAGGAAGGATCTTGAAAGAGTATTCCAGTGTAAATGTGTAATTAGAACAAAATGTGCCTCAAAAAAGGCTTACTTGCAGCACTTGTATTGTAGGTAGTATGTCTCTCAATGTCTTTTCAGAGAAGGTATTTTTATCAGATAGGAAAGCAGAACACAACAGACTAAATGTGATTCCTAAGTCATAAAGAAGTCTGTGACAGGGACAGGAAATAAGCATGGATTTTCTGATTATTTTTTCAGTTTATTTAGCCTTTTGACACGCTGGCTTTTTTCTATGTGATACAAATATAAAATCAAATTTAATTGACATTAATTATAGGAGGTTATTATGCATGGTTCATTGCTCTTAATGATTTTCTTTAATAATTTCTGCACGTTCATAATCAATATTTTGCTACTCCAAGTTTTGCTGCAGAATGCCTGAAAGGGAAGACAGGAATAATAAAGCACCATTTTTTAATTCAAAGCTGAGCACTTGTTCTGCAAGCACTACCACTCTTCCCATGCAACAGCATAAATTACACTTTTTCCACCTAGGTTCACCCCTCCTCCCCCGACCTTCATTGGCATTTAAGTGCAGAAAAGAAAGTATTTCAGGGTAGCTTGTGTCACTCTCAGAGATCTGAAGTTCCGGTTGCCTGCAGAGGCCATTTAAAAACATTAGCGTTGTCCCAGGAAAAGCAGCCTTTGGACATATTCTCATCCATAACAAAAGAGATTCTAAATAATAATAACTGTGAGAATATATTGTTTCTCTTTGACCACTGGTGTAGGAAACCTGGTCGTATCATAAAGTCTCATGAAGAGAAGAAGCATGTAGAGGCAAATAATGGGAAAATAGGACACCTATGGTGCATTTTCAAACTCTCAGGAATAGCTTTTACCAAGATTAAAAAGGGAAATGAAACTGAATCCCTTGACTAGCTTTGCAGTGAAGTGAGTATACAGTAGCAATCCGTTCCATTCATGGCTCTAAAACTTTTTTTATGCTGAATTTATATAAGACAGTTTCGTTTTATGATTTTATTTGGCAAGCAGGAAGTTGATTTCATTTTCAATAGAGATTTATTTTCTAAATAGTAACATTAAAATTGCATTTTACCTGTAAGACGTAGGCGCCTTTAAGTGTAGAGCAATTTTATTTCTCCAGCAAACGTTGATGTTTAAAAATGAACTTACGTCAAAAGCCTTTAAAATGATTGCTGCTTTTTTGATCAGTGGCATTACAGCAAATTGACAGCAGCTGGACGGACAGTTCATGCTTTCAGAAAAAGGATCTCTTTTCATTAGCAGCCTAACTGTTGATCTAGAATTGCTTCTTACAAAGAGAACAGAAATCTGTCTTTTCCCAGTTCTAAGATGAGTGTTTTCTCATCTCAGTTAGCTGCATGCCTACTTGAAATTACATTAATTATTCCAACAGCATATAGATATTTCCTTAAAACATCACATTTTAAGACAGTATCTACTTTAAACCAACTTCTTGAAAAAGATACAGGTTTTTGCAAATGTCTACACTTACATACTGGAAGTATAGAATATTGTTAGTTATAAAGGGCCAAATAATTCAAACCTTGCTTTGTCAAACACAGTCATTCATAGTTTATATATCCACAGGTCATAAAATGGAGGGCAAAGAATATCAGGCAACGAAAGGCATTCCCCTCTCTCGTCCCTCAAAGGATCTTGCCCTATCAACAGTAAAAATAAACCTGACTGTCAATATTGAGAATTCTGATGACTGAAAAGACACATTAACCAGTTCTGGTACTTTGTACCCAAGAAACCGATCTTTCTGTTTCTTTTGGGGGAAGAAAGGGATTCAGAGATATGTCAAAACATTTTATCACTTCTAACGCCTATATGCATCACATTTGTGTGTCTAAAATACCTTCTGGTCTGGGAGTTCTTCCCAAAACAATACATGACTTACTAACAGCTTTAACAGTTGAAAACATGCATAGCTAAATGGTCTGCCTACAAATCCCTGTAAGTCTATGCAGTAAACAAAAACAAAATGCTGAGACTACAGTTTATCGTAATTAGATATAATAAGATAGACACATAGTGAGAGCACTCCCCAAGCTCTATCAAAACATTCATACATATACAATGAATATTTGGTAGAGGCTGATTTAAACAGCTGGGAAAATAACTGTGATAAACATGTCAGCCTGTGCCACAGTGTCAAATTTTGAGCTGCACCTTCACAGAAAACTGCAGAAATCTACATTAAAAGTTAAGAATCAGTTGTTAACCACATGTCTGGGGTCAAACTGGATGAGTACAGGGTCCTTTTTTTTTTTCCTTTTTGGTCAATATTGCTATGAGTATATGTGCAGCTGCAAATTTCACTGGAACATTTTCAATGCTATTTCAGCCTTGTAGTACTGAGAGAGCCCAGAGTACAGAAATCAGCACAAATACATTACACGTACCACAGACTTCTTACAAACTTTGATATGAAAACAGAGATCCTGACAAACTGCATCTGACTAAAATGAAAAGATATAGATCACTCATGTAAAAGCTTAGATTTCAAGTTTTTCTGGGCCACAGCCCAGTGCCCAGCATGTACTGCAGAATATCCATGGCCCGTTAGGAAGAGTTACAGAGTGGAAACGTAATCTCACTAATACACAGTTGGGAGAAGATAATAATTTGGCAAAAGACAATATTACAACTTTATTTTAAAACCTATGAAACTAAAGAAAAACTTTTATCTCAGGAAGATAATACACATCCTAAGGTGAAGAGCAGATTCTAGTTTATGCTGATAAAAGAAAATTTTAAGTCTATTTGATTTTTCACTTCTGCAGATGGTAGTTCATGAGATGAGAAAATAAAGTGCCAAACTCTAATCTCCTTGCATAGGGTCCCCAGTGCCTTTCAGTTGTGACAGCTCTAGCATTTTACTTTATATGAATTAAACTATGGGGGTTATCCATAAAAACAGAAGAATCCTAGGGGTGTTATGAGAGATCAGACCTATTTGCATGGACTAACAGAAGTCCTCTATTCTCCTAGAAATGCTGTTTCCAAAGAGCTACACTGCTCCATAATTACTATTACTTTCCCTTGGGAACCTTTGTCTAAGAAGGGATTGCTGCCTGTTGTGGAACAAAAGATGACAAATTTAAGGTTTTATTGCTCAGTCCTGACAACCTCAGTGAGATAAACAATTTTTAAGTAACACAGCTTGTAACTTCCAGCATATTACAAAACTGAAACAAAGTAATTATTGCCATTTTACCTAGGAACTGACACCAAAGTTCGTTTTATTCTTTAACATTGGCATGTATTATAGGCAGATGATTAGCAAAATATGTAATCATATTATGCAAATTATATCTATTAAAAATGTGTCTGTTAAAACTTAAATTTTATTTTCTGGCATGTAAAATAAAAGCAGTTACTTAAGCCTCTGACTTGAAAGATCAAAATTACTTCATTTTCACAAAACAAACAAACAAACCAGCTAGATGTTTGTTACAAAACCAGCTAGATGTTTGTTATAGAGTCTTAGGGGATATAAGGTTGGAAAATGACTAAAAATGAATGTTCTTGTTTACTACTGTGCACATTGATCTACTTTTGGATTACAGTGTAATGCTGAAAATAGATTTCTAAACTCTCACTCTAAGTGCTTTATATAAAATTATATTTTTATTTCAGCTTTTTCTGTCAAATCCCAGAGAGTGTAGTTTTAACCCAAGAACACTCAAAAATCACAGAAGTCCTAGATGTTTCCAAGGTGCACAATAACATTTAGATGACACACCTCATGAAGGAACATTTACTTAGGCTATCAGCTTTTTCTCCTCAGATATCTAAGACTTTTTTGGAAGTGGAAAGATATTAGGGGATCAGGCTTGAGTTCCCAAGACCTTTCTGTAAGAATTTATGCTGGGTCAGAAAGCAGATGACATTTTTCACCGTGAATTCCAGCAACATATTTTTTCTAGAAGGATTATCAGGATTTTTATTTTAAAATATCAAGGATTTAAAATCACATGTCTGCATTATATCACTGCTATCAATTAAATCGACAATAACACATTAATGTTGAACAGATAGGTCTATTTCCTTTGATAACTTAAACAGCTTCTTTTGGTGAAATCATTCTACAAGTACAGTTTTGCTTCTGGACCAGTTAGTGAACTGAGCAATAATTTGTTACTTCATCCACATCATCATAATTTAAACACTGAGAAAAGTTACAGGGTCAGCTGGCAGAGATTACAGACCTCTGGATTCCAAGAAGGTAGCTTCCTCCTAACAAAATAAAAACATCCTGAGTATACAACCACCTACCAAGATTCAACATGATTTATAGCCTTCATCCAATTTACTTAGTAACAAAAATAAGTATTTCAGAAAGGTTTATTATTATTTATTTTTTATTTTTTTTGTAAGACCCGTGCTTCACACAACAACAAAATTATTTAACTAAGGTCATGCCTATACAAGGAAAAATGCATTGATTTAACTAAACTGATTGATTTTAAATCCAGTTAAACTGGTGCAAACATCTAATGTAAATGCACTTACCCCAGCTAAGACCTCACTTAAATTGATTTAGCTTACTTCAGCAATTTATCAATGTTAGCTAAACCAATTCTAGCAAAGGTTAAGCAGGTTTAAGTGCTTCTGTATAAGGAGTCTGAACAGATTTAACTATATTGACTTAAAAACATTTTAATTAAAACAGCGTAACGTCTCATATGGGCAAGATTTAAATCACAAGACATAGAAGCAAAGCAGCATATGTAGTTACATTGATTCCAAACTGAAATTGGCCCTGGCTTCCACTTGGGCAATCCTCTGCCAATAAAGGGACATACACTGTATAACCAGAGCTTGGAGGGAGGCACAGCGGAAGCATGACCAATTTCCAGGTGCCAAAGGAGTTTGCAGTACCAGCAGGAACAGGAGAATGGAAAAAAAATATTCCCCAAACCCATAGCTGTGAACTGAGCAAACATGGCATGTGAATCAATGAAACACAATAAAACTAGACTGCTACCACTGCATTTTAAAAAATGCACTTCTCAGAACAGAAACTTGTACATCTGTTTGAGATGTTAAAAAAGTACTTGTGTGTGGCATTCAAAAAGGGATACTCTTTTACTTATCAGTGCTTCTCTGGGAGCGTCCTGGTGCGTGTTTTTGTGGCGTTCTCTGTCACATATATTTTAAAGTCAGCCTCACAACAGTAGCAAAAGGCATCATGATTAATTTTCCCCTTCCCACAAAAAACACTACACATTTTTAAGGAAACTCACACCAGCTCATCCTCAGCAGTCGTGAGAGGCATGGACCTACAGATAGGTGCAGAGCAAGTTCTCCATACCTTCTGGCCTGGGAGCAAGCCTGTGCAGTACTGAACTCATGACACTGTGTCTTTCTCTGCCTGAGGGAACATAATTTTACCCTGGTGGCCCATAAACACATCTGTTTCATCTCCTTGGTGCATGAGCAGAATCAGCACATCTACAGACACTGAACACAACTGCACAAACACACATGAACAACTTCTTAACTTTATGATCCCTAACTTTCTTAGGTCAAGATCTTAAGCGGATGTACATCTACTACAATAAGGAAGGCAACAATAGGCAGGCATAATTCCTGTTAACCAGGGGAGCAAGAATCCCAAAACAGACACTAACCTATCTCATTGCAGCTGGCACAGCTGTACGTGACTCTTCTGCTTCTTGCATTGTCTTTCCACCAGACTGCTTGTTTTTCTGTTGTTTCTTTTTGATTTCACAGCTATCCTTCTCTTCTTCCTGAAGTTTACTAGCAGCCTGAGTGCAATTCCATGATTCTAACCATTTAAATGTCTTTTTGCCTTTCTAACCTCAAGTCTCCTAGGTGGATCGGCTGTTATTAGTGGGATGCATGCCTGAATCCCTTGACATCCAAAATCATCACGATTCAAATTCACTTAGTCTCTCTTGGTCTAATTTTTAGCATCCAAATTTTGCCTTTCTCACCAAGACATATCTCATAGCAAATGCACAGCTAAGTTAGTGGGTGCATGAGATTAAAGCTGAAACATTTAGAGAAATCTAAAAACGTGTTCCAAATTGAAGCAGACATTGTATTGCCTTTCATTTTGTAGTAGGATGAAGGAAACAACTGTAGTTAAAATTTCTGAAGGACAAATCTGATTTAGTGCATTAAAAATAAGCCTGTAAATCTGATGGTATGCATTGATGAGATTATTTACTGGGATATAGAAAAATATATCTGCAATTTTTAGTAGTGATAAAAAGCACTGGCTGTCTTAAATGCTTTTTCATCAAGCAAATTTGTGTTTTCATAATTGTCCTTATATTGTTTGCTAATGGCCAAATTGTTTTCAAATTATCAGGAAACTAACTGCATGATTAGGCTTAGTGCTAAATGCTGTTTATAAAGCTAAATATCAAAGATAGGACTGCATTTGATGATGATATCAACAAGCGTTTTCACACAAACATTTTATGAACTATCTGCCACCATAAATCTGTGTTCTCTCTTTAAAGGTACATTAATTATATTTAAAAAAAAAAGTCAAGGACAGACTAATCTCATAATATTTTAGCCATGGAAAGTTAGAAGTCCCATATAAAGCTTTGTATCCAGCTCAGTGGAGGGGTACTACTGGAGATGCCTGAAACAGAAGAAATCAGCCTGGGGACACGGGCCTGGCCTCTCAGTAATGGAAGAAGTACGGATGACTTAGACTTGTGGCTAACACAAGATGAGATGAATCCCGTGCTAAATGACTAAAAATTGAAGGCAAACATAAACAACTTGAATGATAATTTACACATCTTCTATGAAAATTGTTATTTGTATAAGATAACACAGTCATGCCATACTTTTTAAGTGTGATTTTTAGGAGTATAATTTGTATGCTTTCTTTCATCAAAATCCACAGTACTCAAATTTGATACTTCCTACTGATGCATACTAAATAATCGGTAACAAAAAGTTTTGCAGGTTTAAGCTGTATCTAAGACAGGGTTTTAATAAAAGGAACAACTGTGCAACCAACAAATTTTACATCTGGCTATAGAGTTGTTTCTCAGTATGACTTTTACCTTAAAGTCATTTAAAGAGATTTTAACCACTTCAGACTCAAAATCTACTTAGCATATTTGTACCCTTCTTTCAGTAAATATATTTTTACTTTATTACAGAAATTACTATACTTCATGTTGTCATTTATCTTAGTCTAGATTTTATATGATCCACTGATTAGCAAGAAAGATAATCTTGCATGTCTAATATTTCACTACCTTGCCAGGAAAGAATTTTTTTCATTAATTGCTACAGGTAGGCATTGTCTAGAAGGTTGCTTCAGATAAACACGTCAGATGAATACAAAATCAGAGGTTACCGCTTACAGAGGTTAAAAAAAAAAAAAAGGAACTTGCAATACACAATATGTGGTTCTTAGCTGTTCTCTACAGGGCACAGACAAAACATCCAACTGGAATATTATAAAATTTTATTAGCCTCACCTGCAAAAACTGCTTTAAACATATCTTCAGAAAGATCTTTTAACTGTTTCTTCCAAAGATTACTTGACTTTCAGATGATTTTCATTACTGAAAACCTTAGCAGACTAACAAAAAATCTGACAGAGATCTTTGATAAAGTGCTACAAAATTCTGCCACAAATTTTATTTTGCCACAATCACTAGCACCTTTGTTGAAAACACAAAAAAAGGAAGAAATGTGAGTGATATCGAAATCAGTCCAACTGTGAATTCATCATGCAGCCAAATGTTTATGTTGGTGAATATGTGTCCTAGGCATAGGTAAAAAATGATGTGCTGTACCTGAATACCATGTCACACTGAAGCACCTACTATCAGTGATGGATCAAATATTTAACAGTACAGGCTTTTGCCTTCAAATCTGTTAACTCATATCCTGGGTGAGACACTGTCAGGAAGTGCTCATGTTCCTGACACAACGTGATGTCAGGGAGGTTTGTATATCCTAATCACCCAGGTTCATATAGTTGAAAACACTCCTGCTCTAGCTGTTGCCAACAGAAAAGAGCAAGAAAGATGAACATGGTCTGGACAAGGCAGGAAGCAAATAAGGTAGAGAAAATGTTACATGAGAGCATTGGCTGTTTGCCAGCTATGAAAATAGGGGAGCACACAAATTCCCCTCTGAGACCCTCCACATGAAAATACAGAAAAAATGAAAGGAGCAGACTAAGTAACATAACTGTGGTGTATGATCGCATCACTATAGCATGGATCACTTTAATGAATACAACCAGATTTATTTTTTAATACAGAGTACACCAAGTATACCATTATAGAAATGCACTAAGTTGAATTAAATTTAGCTTATGAATTCACCTCAATAACTTGTTGCTATATTTTGCAATTTAATAATATATGCCTTTACAAACAATCTGCTCTATCTACCCTGATGCTTTAAAAAAAATAAACAAAACAGGAACTTCCATTACCAACACCGATACTCAGCAAGTGACTAAGCCTTATTTTTATATCTCCTTAGTAGTGATATATTAGTTTTATCTCTACAGCACTGGCAGTGCAATCTTTTCCATATGGACACCCATATGCTATATTACTAGTAACATATCCTATACGAAATAGCCATATGTTTCACTTTTAAACCAGTATAATTTAAATACTTCCTTGTATTTTCACAGTCATTCTTACTGTGCATTTGGAATATCTGTGGGCATTAAGTAGCATGAGAATAATTAATGTTATTATTGAACTCTGTGCCGCCTCACTCTTGGCCATTTTAAGCAGTGATTTTAAATAAAGAAGAAATATTTATTGTATTCAGTGTTGACTATGCACACTTGCTCTTTCTGTTCCTAAGAACAGTGGCATTTACCAGTGTAATACAGAGTGAAAAGAGAAAATAACATTCATACTTGAATTTAGCCCACTAGAAAAAAGGCAATTCAGAAGTCTGCATTTCACTGCAGCCGTAACATTGTTCTGGAGCGCTGTGGCACTCTCTGAATATACATCCTGCCTGTCAGGCCAGGTTCACACTACAAGCCTAAGACTGAAAAACTGCACTCTCCAGGACTGGTCTGGAAGAGGATTGTCCTCTCCATCCATTCTCCACCACCTTTATTTATCTCTGCCTACCCTGCTCCAGGAGTCCTGGCTGCAAGAGCACATTGACATTTTAGCTCAGGAATCCCTGTGAGTATCACAGACAGATTTGGGATCCCAAGAGACATTTGGGATTTACACACCAACTGACTCTGTCCCCTTTCTGTACAGCTCTGGTTCATCATAGAGACACCAACACACTAGAAAGTGCATAGATAAAGATAGTTGTTAAGCTGGTAATGACAAAGGGCATTAATTTGTTTGATTCCTGTGGGTTTAAAGAAAAGGGTATAATGGAGATCAGCTACTTCTGAGTTCCAAAGACTGAACCCCTTATCTGAAAATCCATTTCCAAAGGAAATTCTATGTTACTGAGGTAAAAAGATGTACTTGTGGAAAAGTAAAATAAGTTTATGGTCTTTTTCAAGTCATGGTTTTCTTGCCTTTTCTCAAATTATGAAGTATAACTACAACAGAGTGTTAGCATTCATATGAAAAAAAGAATAGATGAGGCCAGTACTGATTTTGCAAGATCATTCACTTTTATTAAATGGTTTTGAATGAATAAATAAATAAATAAAATTGTCCTGTGAATAGGAGCCCAGTCAGAAGCTCTTTCCTCCACTGCAATTTGTAATAACATTTTCACTGTGAGACATTCTTTTATTGATCAACAATCACATTTTTTTCATGCTGTTTCAGTATTATGTAACTATTTCTTGTTCTATCACTTGATTTGGTCCCACAGGGATCAAATAAAATCTGTTTATCTGAAGTTTATTTAGAATGCACTTAATAAGATGGTTAATCTCAGTAAGATTTTGCAGTTGCAGTCCTTATTTAGAAATGCACAACACTTCTTACGAGTTAATTGTTTTATGTATTATTTGAAGAAATTCTGTTAAAATGTGGATTGAAAAATTAATATTTATTTCATTTTCAGTGACTTATACCATTCTTTTTTAAATTCATTTAAAACACACTGGGATAAAATACCAATCCTCCTAAATTGAGAGCCACCCAGTTATTAAGTAGCATACATTCTTTGCTTCTAGTGCCAGCAGAAGATTAAAATGATAAAAACGCAGGCTATTAAGACATAAGGTAACTTTGGTAACTTAAAGCCAACCTCAATATTTTTATCTGCTCTCCTCAAGAAGGAAAAAAAAACACATTTCCAATTAAGATCATGATTCCAAATGCAATTAATATTTTAAAATTTTCTACATGCAAGTAAACAAACAAAAATATAGATACTTTATATAAATGCATAACAAATCATCTTTTTCCACACTGAACATATACTTCAGTGGGGCTACTTATACTAGTGGAGATCTACGAAATTAAACTCTAAATATAGAAATGAAAGACTTAGAATCCAAAACTGTAGGAACAATGATTTTGTTTCTATTCTTCAGCCCTTTGTTTATGACAACATTAGCAGATTAATTTGAATTATGTCTCACATTCATGTGTGTTTATATATGCTAATTCATCACTACACAGAAAAGGCCTGAAGTGCATTAACACAAGATGTTATCATTTCAGACACTGCTTTATTTATTTTGAGAATCAAAAAGACAGATAATAAAATATCACTACTGATCTCATCTATGATTGAACCAGGTATTTACTAAACAACAATTTTTAAATATTTCCATGTATAAAATATAGCTGTAAAGAAAATTATGTACAACGATGTATTAGGCTATGATTTTGAATTTACTTATAATCTGTGATCAATTTGCATCACACAACTTACGATATTTCATTGAAATACTTATTTTAATAAGAAAGTTAAAATAATTTGTGCAGAAAAACCACAGAACTTGAAATTCATTGGAAGTAACTTAAAAAAGGGTCATAGTAAGTAACAATTTTTTCTGTCTTTTCTTTCATGTTCTTATAATCTAACACACAAAACAAATCAAACATATTAAAATGCATTTTTGCTGAATGTTTCATACTGGAATTTTTTGAAAGGATTTTTAATTTCAGCTCTGTTAACACTGATTATTGTTCTTTCTTCATAATAGTTGTGTATCACAATATAAATGCCACTAAATGCCACTCAGTTCCAAAAATTAATTTTTGAAATCTGAAAGTAAAATGCTTTGCAGAGCCAATTACAGAATTCATTTGCTAGAACAAAAGAAGAGATTGTAGCATATGAAGATTACTGTAACATACTATTTTCCATATTTAGTCACTTTCACTGCAGGAAAATTTACCATGGTGGATTCCAGGATTCACACTTCCCTACAGTGGACTGCACACCTACATATACAGGCTGCATGCTCACTTGGCAGCAGGATGTAAGATCAGACCTGCCAGCAACCGGCACTAGGTTTTTTGGCCCAGTGCCCTAAGGAAATGAAGGGTGAAGTAAGTATGTAACGTACGTGCCTCTATGTCCATGCTTGCCTTTTCCTGAACTGCCTCAAACAAACAAAATCCAGTTCCCCTGTTGAAGGTGAATAGTTGATCAATTCCAACCAAGTCCCACAGAGAAGTCTCAGAGATGCTAACTTCTTATGAGGTTTCTGAGATCTGTTTTCTGAGGACCACTTGGTGAAAACAGATGTACGGTGAGCTCATCCTTGTTTTTAGATACCAGGGGCTCAACCTGAGCTCAGCCCACAAATACAAATCCATAGGAAACCATGCTTCATTGGTAGTACTGCTTACAAAATAAATTGCTTCCTAAAACCAATATACTCTAACATAGAAATATTAAATGGAACAGGAAACCATAATGACTAAACTAATAGTTTGACTTTTCTTCTCAACATCTTTAAAATGATGCACGAAAGACTGGTATTCTATTCATGTCTCATAAAATCTCAGCTTGCAGAAGACTCATATCTAATTTTAAATAACTTGGCTATTTTAGCCCAGGATAAACAATGGCTCTGTGGTAAGATACACAGGAATAGATCCCCTCTATCCTAAACTAATTTCAATATTAATTTTATTGTTATTAATATTAGCCCACAACTTTTACCCCTCTAGTGTTCACATAAGTAGCAAAATGCAGGTAAAAGGGTTTATTCTTTCTCCTAAAGATCTTCCTGAGCCAACAGAAAAAAAAAAAAAAAAAAAAAAGGTACAGGTATATACAATGAAACTCAAGAATAACATCAGTATAACTAATGGTGCTGTACAAACCCATCGACTGTGGTAACTTCCCACCACCCAGAACAGGGCTGCACTGTGTCATGAGACCCACTTTGCATCATGTCCCATAGGATTGTGGCTTACACTTACTGGCATGAGGTAGTTGATCAAATTTGACAAAAGCTAATCAGATTTAATTTTGAAAGTTTGGTCTGAATATGGATCTCAATTATCTTAAAGAAAATAGCATCTTTCTATGAAGAAAGACAAATAAATTTCAAACGAAGGTAACTAAGACAGTTTAAAGATAATTGCCATAAAAGTTTCTTTTTCACTAATCCAGAGATGTAATAAAATTTTTTCAATAGAGATGATCACCATCAGGCTTTGCCAAAAATGGAACTCCCATTTTGAGAACTTTTTATGTATAGGTAGCTTCATGGTTTATAAAAGTATGATTTTGTCTGGATGGATGTAAATACACAGAGTGCTTGGAAAATAGAATATTAATAACGAGTAATTGTAAGCTATCTTTCATACACAGTAGTGATATATGAGTGTGAAAATCACCACATGCAAATTAAGGAATTCTGGGTGATTATCACGCCGTCTATAATTCCTGATGCAATATATTAACATAGGCAATGTTTGAATCATAACAATGAGCTTCAAATTTGTTTTCTTTGAATAACCAACATATGTATATGAACAACTAACTTTTTTTTTTTTTTTGAGGTGATATTTAACATCAGGAAGAGTCAGCAAGACCTTTGCCTTGCAGCAAGCATCACAGAGATGAAATTGCTAGCATAAGAGACCCATGCATGAAGTCAGAGGTTACTGGCATACGGCAAGTTTTGTTGCTGGCTCTAGCCAACATGTTTGAGAATTTCAGCTCACTTCTTACAATCCAGTTTCCAAGTCCGGAAACAGATTTTTTTGCTAGGGTTTTCATCCACATTTTCAATAATTCTGATCACTTACTGCGTAGAGATCACATTTTAAACAAGAAAGTAAATAAGTAAGGGCAGTTTTTACAAGGCTATTTTTACAAAGCTACACTATTTGCAGTGTTTTGCATCATTCTAATATAAAAAAAAAAACTCACCAAAAAATATTAGAATTGGACACATTACACAGGTGTGCATTTTTATTATTATATGTACTAACAGGATAAGTTCCTTTTCTGTCCTAAAAACAGAGTATGTCTAATTCACATTTTTGTTTGATTTCAAGATTCACTGACCAATTTTATCTCATTTTGCTTTCAATCTCACACACTACCACACTATCTTCTCTAGCAATGACACTTACATTATCATCTTTGTATCTTTCCACCTTTGCAGACATTATATTTCTTTCATGTTCTTTGAGAATAAAAAAGCCATTATCTTCCTTTATTGATTTTGTTTTTTTAAACAATCATGTAAGAAAGATTTCATCTAAGAAAGATTTTTCATATCTAGTAATATATTTTCATACATTCAGGTGCACTCAAACTTGGAAGACCATATAAAACATCAGTAATTAAGTTTTTTTTATTTATTTTATTAATAAGAGAATAGTTCTGAAGTTGTTTATATCTCTTTAGTATTTCTGCTGTCTACTGACATGGAACAGATTTTTTTACCAGAATAAGATGAAGTTTTAGGGCAGATTGGAACTGGATAGCTTAAATATTTTAAACCATAAGGATTAGCATGTACTTCTTCAATTAAAAACCAAAACCAAACAAAACCCTCTCCAAACTCCAAACTGAACATGCTGAAAAGTCACCATGAAGATAAGTTGCAGAAATCTGAAAAAGGGAGATAGTTCAAAAGTTATACAGGTCCTTTAAGTACCTCAAGTACCTTTTCCTAGTTTAAGGGGCTAAGTACCTCTAGTCTCCAGTTTTATACATGGAGTATCAACTCTTAAGGGCAAGGACCTCAGGAACCTTGTCAATTTAC
Organism: Cygnus olor; assembly: GCF_009769625.2. Classification (NCBI taxonomy): domain Eukaryota; kingdom Metazoa; phylum Chordata; class Aves; order Anseriformes; family Anatidae; genus Cygnus; species Cygnus olor. The sequence continues at coordinate 57,262,879 of NC_049198.1, forward strand.
TTTTAAGCAATGCCCTGTACAGTGTGTTCCCCAGTTTGTTGCCAGAAATTTTACAGAATCGCAGAATGGCTGAGGAGCCTCTAGTGATCATTCTACTCTCTGTCCAAGAAGCCTCTGGAGATCATTCTACTCCAACCCTCCTGCCAAGCAAGGTCACCCAGAGCACATGGATTGCATCCAGGCAGGTTTTGAATATCTCTAGAGAAGGAGACTCCACAATCCCTCTGGGCAACTAGTCCCAGTGCTCTGTCACCCTCATAGTACGGATGTGCTTTCTCATATTCGGATGGAACTTCCTGGGTTTCAGTTCGTGCCCGTCACCTCTTGTCCTATTGCTGGGCACCACCAAAAAGGGTCTGGCTCCATCTTCCTGACAACCACCCCTCAGATATTTATATAAACTGATAAGATCCCCTCTCAGCCTTCTCTTCTCCAGGCTAACAGTCCCTCAAGGTGCTGTGACAAATAGTGTGTTAATACCAGAGATTAACAATTGGTCTCCTGAAGATTAACAGGATTGTGAGTAATAGTATCAAGATATCCCAAGTACTGAAGGTATGCAGTATGCACACAGTAACAAATTCAAAAAATTGTTTCAATAAACAAAGATAAGTGCCTTTGAACATACCATATCTCTTTATTTTGGTATTATATACTGTGGCAAATACAAATACTTAGTCCCCAAATCCAGCCATCAACTGAGGATACTGTAGAAGGAACAGAAAATTTATAATCAGTTATGCTCTTAGAAGCAAAAGACACTGTTAGACATGGGCAGAGATGGCCGTGGGCTCAGTCTTCAGGAGTCCTACACTGCACATGGGACGTGCATGACTATGTGGCATACACAACATAAATAACAGTGCCTTGTGTTCTGGCAGTAGTACAACCTCTTACTACTGAAGGCTTTTGAGCATTTCTTCCAAAGTATTTTAAAATTATGTTAATTAAAAAAAATTCAAATAGAAAAACAAAGCGTCTAGCTATAACATTTTGTGAACTAATAAAGCCTGGTTTCTAAAGGATTTGTGTTGTTGCTGATTGAGTTTTTAATTGTGTTATGCTAAGGCTGCAGAGAAAAACCTCTATTTTTTGTTTTGTTTTGTTTTTATGTATCAGAGAACTCACACAGGAAATAAAACTTGGCAAGATCTGAAGAATTCAATTGGAAATGGAAACCTTACTGAGGATGAGGCACACTGATGTCTAATACAGCCTTCATTCTTACAATTTGGGCATTCACAGTGGCTTATTCTTGCCTGGGTCTTCTGACATCAAATAAGAATTGACATGCGACATTTTGGACTTTTTGCACAGAGGGCACTACTAGAGTTTCTCTCTTTTACCTAAAAGTCTGTTTTCAAGAAATTTGTTGGAACTTAATATGTTTGAGACTTAGTTGAAATTAGCAAATTTTTTTTTTTTTTTTAAATACATATGTAGAAGAGGAGGGGAAACAGACACAAATCCATATTCAAACACAGAACTGATAAGGAACACTGTAAACCCAAATACTCAACAGTTAGACAAAACAAGAACTGAGGTTAGCTGCTGACCTTAACTTTATCCTTCATGCCTCCTTGTGGTGACGACAGATTTAGGCATGCGATCCCAACAAAGCCCTGCCACACTGAATGTGCAGAATAGATTGCTTGTCGATGCCTGAAAATCTGTTCACTATTTCTTGTTAACCCCCAAATGTATTATGTGTTATTCTTACACACCATATGCTTTTATGCTTATCACTTAGGGATACCATAAGGAATTAAGACCTGAAGGTAGGTCCGTAACTATAATGTGAACTAGATAGCATTGTAGTATTATCACAATTTTATACACAGGGAACTGGGATGAGGATTAAAGCCAAGAAACAGCTGGAGAGTCAAAACTGACAAATAATGTTGAAATGCCTGACAATAGAAGGTTTCACCAAACTTCATGTGAGCATCCTGACTTCACCTACTCATCCTAAACATAGCAGGTCAATACAATACACTAGCACAGAGGGAGGGGCCTGACTGGAGACCTCACTTGCATGGCATCACACAAGAACTCTCTGGCAGGGGCATGCAGCAATTTAGTTCTCTGGTAGAGCACTCAGCTGTCTTAGCATGAAACTACACTTCATTCTGCAGTCTCCAATCTATACAATATGTATTTTCCAACTTCTTCAATAAAAGGCAGAGACAACAATCTTATTGCAGCTCCTATGTATCCTCAGAAAACAATGCATCCTTTTCAATAGAGATAAAAAAGAATATGCACTTACATATTTAAAATTTATTGTGTAATGTACGCAAAATAACCAGGCAACTAACAATTCAGAATTTTCCTTACCAGGGACAATTTGATCTTAATAAGTACTTGCAATCTTGATATTAAATATCTTGGAATAATAGCAAATAATAGCATGGTTTGTGTTGGAAGGGACCTTCAAGACCATTTAGTTTCAACCTCACTGCCTCCCACCAGACCAGATTGCTCAAAGTCCTGCCCAACCTGGCCTTGTACACTTACACAGATGGGGCATCCACAGCTTCTCTGGGCAGCCTGCTCCAGTGCCTCACCACCCACATAGTAAAGTTCTTCCTAATGTCTAATATATTTTAATCTTTCAGTTTAAAGACATTACCCCTTGTCCTATCACTACACCCCCTGACAAAGAGTCCCTCTCCTGCTGTCCTGTAGATCCCCTTTCGGTACTGGAAGGCCGCAATGAGGTCTTCCCGGAGCCTCCTCCTCTCCAGACTGAAGAACCCCAACTCCCTCAGCTTCTTTTCATAGGAGAAGTGCTCCAGCCATCTGATTGTATTCGTGGCCCTCCTCTGGACTCTCTCTAACAGGTCCATGTCCTTCTTCTGCTGGGTGCCCCAGAGCTGAACACAGGGCTCCAGGGGGGTCTCACGAGAGCAGAGCAGAGGGGGACAATCACCTCCTTCACCCTGCTGGCCACGCTGCTTTTGGTGCCGCCCAGGATTTCTGGGCTGCAAGCGCACATTGCTGGCTTATGTTAAGCAGCCCCGACAGCACCCCTCAGCACTCCCAGGTCCTTCTCCTCAGAGCTTCTCTCAATCCATTCTCCACCCAGCCTGTATTTGTGCTTGGGATTGCCCTGGCCCAGGTGCAGGGCTTTGCACTTGGCCTTGTTGAACCTCATGAGGTCCTCACAGGCCCACCTCTCAGGCCTGTCCAGGTCCCTCTGGATGGCATCCCTTCCCTCTAGCATGATGGCTGCACCACTCATCTTGGTGCTATCAGCAAGCTTACTGAGGGTGCACTATATCCCACTGTACACATCTCCAACAAAGATGTTAAACAGCACCGGTCCCAACACTGATCCCTGAGGAGCACCACTTTTACTGGTCTCCACTTGGACATCAAGTTATCGACTGCTACTTTTGGAGTGCAACCATCCAGCCAATTCGTTAACCAGTGAGTGGTCTATCCATCAGAGCCATATCTCTCCAACTTAGAGACAAGGCTCTCATGTGGGACTGTCAAATGCTTTGCACAAATATCTTTATAAGTTACAGTTTTCTTACGATTTGCAAAACTATAAACGTAAAAATTGCTCAAATATCATCAAAGGGACTCATATAAATGTGTAATGCTCTGTTTCTTCTTCTTGAGACATAACATGACACAAAATCTCTGGATTTCAGGGGAGTACCCTCTATTGAGCATGCACGCCTTTTTCCCAGTACCTCCTCCTTCCTGTTACCAGCTCACGTTGGCTCCTGATTCTTGCCTCCCATCATTTTCTGTCCTGTTCTCCTCCAGACCTGGAAAATCTCCCTCCCCTTTTCCAGTTCCTTCAAACTGTTGCCTTCTATTTCGTAGCTATAATCCTTCTCCTTTGTTTTGATTTTACCCTCTTCTTTACATTTCCAGTATCCATCTTCTACTCTGCTTCCCTCATTTGTTTGCATGCCTTCTTGCTTAACTTCCCATTTTAATTTCTTTGGTCCTTCCTCTTCAGTCCAGATAATTTCCTTCCTTCTAGCTTGCCAGGATCCAAAATGCTGGGTGGAGGAGAGTGCAATATGGGAAAGATTTTCTTGTCTGATTCCTTCCACTGAGCAAACGGTTGGTTACTTTCCAGCTGCCTTTAGCATCCGAGAGCCCCTGAAGCCTTGTGACACAAAATGTTTCCTCTTTGAAGACAATTTATATTGAAGAGCTGGGAAGGGATACAGAACACCCACGACAGGCCAAATATTCCATTATTTTAGCTGCCAATAAGTCTTGTCTGAATAGACACAAACAGTTTTTTTCAGGTTTATAATTTAACCATATGTAGATGAATTTGTACAGGGAGAGCAGTTATACCAGTATGACCCTGCCTTCAAACTTCACGTCATTTCAAAGACATGACAGCTACTCAGTGAAATTGTTTTAGTAATGGCTAACATAGTAATGAATGGTTAACATAGTAAACAAATTATTTTAGTAATGGTTAACACACACAAAGAACCTAATTTAATTCTTTTAGACCGCTGAACTGAAGGGGGAATCTTATCAATGTGTATAAATACCTGAGGGGTGGATGCAAAGAGGATGGAGCCAGGCTCTTTTCAGTGGTGCCCAGTGCCAGGACAAGAGGCAAGGAGCACAAACTGGAACACAGGAGGTTCCTTCCGAACATAAGGAAACACTTCTTTAGTTTGCAGCTGGCTGAGCAGTGGAGCATTGCCTATAGAGGTTGTGGAGATCCCCTTCTTGGAGGTCTTCAAAAGCACCCTGGACGTGGTCTTGGGCAACCTGCTTTGGGTGACCCTGCTTCAGCTGGAGGGTTAGACCAGATGGCCTCCAGAGGTCCCTTCCAACCTCAACCATTCTGTAACTGTGAGAACTGCTTGAACAAAAATGTTTTAGAAGGTAAACCTGAAATATGCATCTCCTCTGAAGAAATTCATTGCAAAGTTTTGGGCAAATTGTAATAAAATGAAAACAGTTATGTACTGGAAGAGTGCCAAAGGCATTGTTATGGACTATACTACACTTATCACCTACGACTAGGAAAACTATTTAAAATAAATTCTTATTGATAGTATAAAATATTATGTAGAAAACTATATTTACTATGAATCTACCACATTTTTCTTAATCATCCTTAAGAAAACACTTTATTTTTCATGGAATATAAGGCTTAGTAAGTTACACTTGCAATTTAGGAATTTAAGAGTGAAAACCATTTTCTTGAAGGAAACTACCAATGGTGCTTTACCTTCTCTAAATCTCATTTGAAAGCATTACCAAGTGTTGAATTTTCTAAAAGGAGTAACTGCAGCTTAAAGCTATTAGCGTGCAATGCAACAGCAGCCTGCTTAGGAGATGAATGAGACTATCCTATTGATAAGGTCGCAATCGATCTGAAGCAGACTTTTTAAAATTAGTAAAATGTTGCAGCACTTTAGAAAGTGTCACCAACAGCCCTTCTCCATGAAAAATGCTCCAAGCTGTAGGAAAACTGGAATTTATTAAACAAAAAAATTACCTCAGAGTGATAGAGTATCACCTGTGCCTTATTTCTTTCAAACCCATCCTTTCAATTGAAAGTGAGCATATTTTTCTGGAGATAATATTCAGATCTGTACTCCTAAGTTCCCTCTCCACCTATTCCTATGAAGACACTTTTCAGAAGTCATATGAACTGCTTGAAAGTCAACATTCACACCAGTGAATCTTCGATATATTTGTTTCAAATACATTGAGAACAAGATATTCCAAAAAATAAAAGCAATAGCAGCCAACTTTCATTTCATCAGAATAAAAACGTATATAGGAATGCTTAGAAGGCATATACTTCCAACGACTTCCAGTCTTTCACCGCATGGGATAGAGAGGTGAAAATGAAAAGGACATGATCTCATGGAACTTAAAACAACAACAACAAAAAGTGGATGCTCATCCTCTGTCACTTTCAAATAAAGGCTGCTCCAATGAGTTGCAAAGCACCCTTATCCTCCATTGTATTTCATTGTGCTCAGACCCTGGTAGGATCTGAAGTGTTGAGAGCAATATGGTAATGATGTTCACATAGACACTGTGAAAAACTGGCATTTAAGAAAGAAAAAAGCATAAAGGAGTGGAACACTTCAGTCTTTTAATGCAAATCGAGCTAACTTTTTTTCATAGACCTTAGAAAGAATTTCTCCCAAACACCATAGCTCCAGTTAAGCTGGCGCTTTTCAAGTTTCCTTTAAGAATATGTTTTTGAACACCAAAGAAGGATGAAAATGCCAATGACCAAGGTCATACAAGGACACAGTTTCTGATTGAACTCAGCCACTAACAGTGAATAAACTACTTTGACACATTAGATGTAAAAGCTGTGGTGTGAAGCATGTATTCAGTTACAATAAAGTATTAACTATTTACTATATTTGAAATAGACTCTTATTAATCCTGAGACTTTTCATTTCTCCTTTTAAGTCATTTAACAACTAATCTTAACTCAGTAACAGATGCTTAACTGTTGCCAGTGTCATCTCAGGAAAAGCTGAGAGATGAGCCAAAATAAAAACTGTTTATGCAAAAGAGGAATAATTCAACAGGAAATAAAACAGAGCCGGACAAGTACCTTGCTTAAAAGCTGATATTGGAATTACTGTTTTCATGATACCCGATGCCTGGATAAGTAACAGTTCTAACTTCCAACAATGACAAAACCCATCCACACAGCTGGGGGGGGGGGGATGAGGGAGGCAACGTCCACACAGTTTTATATGTATGTTTAGAGTATATTTTTATCTAAAAGCTACAAGAATTTAAGACACTAGGTAAAAGGTCAGATTGCACTGCTATTGGTAGAAATGAATGCCGTAAAACTAAGACTATAATTTTGAACCATTTTCCTGTTAGTGCAATGTAACAACAAGGGTAAATTAATAAAACACAATAAAAAAGTCATGAAATGGTAATTTCAGTAACACTACCATTTACACAGCTACAGTGCATGCTTTAAATATTTTGCTAAGTACTTTCAAAAGAGTAAGCAGGGATATATTTACTTTTTATTATAAACGTAAAATGCATATGCAACTGAAAAGTATGACAAAAATACTTGAATAAGCAACAGGACCATGCTAACATTACAGTACAGCACTTACTTTCTAACGTCACAACTTTTCAGAAAAATGCTACAGTTTGACTGCTGACAGCTTGGGGTTAGAATGCATCTTCCTTTATGAATAAATTCTTTCCTTTTCACCTCCCTGTAAAGCAAGCAATCCTAGTTCTTTCTAGATGCAGGATATATTGGCCTATTGGTCTAGCCTGGTTATAAAATTATGTACTTTGGGCACTGAAATTATCACATTTCAATAGCACAGTAGCCTTTTACTTCAGAACAATAAAAATGAACAACTCAAGAACACTTCACATACAAGTATGTATTTTGGATGCAATTTCTATGCAATTCATTCTAGCAATATTCTCTGTTGGGTCTCTTCTCACAGTCAAGAAGCAATGTAACTGGGTCTTCAAAGTGACATAACAATTGCTAAAACCAACATAGGCTTCTCAAAGTCAATTTAAAATCTTTAAAGTACAAGTTCCATTACAATTAACTTGGAAAGAGAAAAGATCATCCTAATGACATATAAAATGCAGGGGGGCTCTGCAGCACACAGGGAGGAAAGCAACACCAGCCAGGAGAACACTGTGACTACAAAAGCAGCAAGGTTTTACAGAGTCAACCCTCAGAATTTGGTTAGGAAACCTGTGCAGTGACCACATTATTCATCCCACCACCCACCACTAACCCATCACGTCTTGGTAATCTGGGTGAATTCTGATTTACACAAGTACTTTTGCTCCGTCAGAGAAATCTCAATAAGACTGTGAGCTACTTCTGGTGAGATTTCATACAGAGTTCTTCAAGGATGCATGATGTCAGACTTACATCTCAGTAAGACACACAGGATGCACGGTGTATATATGTCTATCTAGACATATCTCTGCTGTATGCCACTTTCACCAGGCTGAGAAGTCTTTGCTTCCTCAAAATATCCCTCACTGGATGAAAGCAAGTTGTCTAAGCACATGGAGGAGGAACATGCAAGACTCTTGAGGAGACAGAATAAATCTCATTAGGAAAACCGTGCACCTGCACCTTGCCTATAGGGATCACGGTTTATGAATATTTGACATAGTTCAACTACTGACAAATGAAAGCTTTTCTGAAACTGTATGGTTCATGAATTGTCACTGTTATCTCAACTTTTTGTGCCTTTACAAATGTACGTGATGTTAATAAAAGGTCATAAATTAAGTCTGCTGAAAAATTGTTGCAGCAGTTTTAAACAAATAATACAAATTAAATAATTGTAAAAGTCAGGAAAAGGCTGCAAATTTTCCTAAAAGATATTAAAAGTAAATCATTCTGTCTAATTAACAGAAATGCATAGCACAGATAAAGCCTCTGAAGACAAGATTTTCTTCAGGCATCAAAATCTCTCTTTAAAGGCTATGTACCAGTACACAAAGTAACAAAAAAAAGAAAAAAAGAAGGGGGACGGGGGGAGAAGGAGTGGTTAGCTGCAGTTTTTCTTTATTTTCTTGCACCAAGATGACAGAATATCTACATAATTGTTTACCACATAGTGTGGGATTGCTTTGCTCCTTATCTGTTCATTCCTGAAAGCCTAGTAACCTGACCTGAAAGACCTCAATTTACATAAAAAGAAGGCACTACTGTTTTTACACAGGTACCCCAGTCTCAACTGTGCAGACAAAAGTTTTAAAACTCATAATCTCTTCTTAGGTGGATTTGGTCAGGGATGACTGCCTAATTGGGGGAAACACATGAAAGCACCTCACAATCCAATTAGCACTTCAGTGCAATTAAATAGCTTTGCTATTCTGTAGAGACATGGCTTTGATCTTGCATGGAAAAGTGTCCTTACTTAAAGCTGCTGTTTTGATTTTTTTTCTCACTAATTAGTGCTAATTGTAAAGCCATTCCTGACATGCTATAAACAGAGTATTTTGCTGTATTTGACACAATGACCTTAAATCAGTGTTCTCTTTTGTCTATATTGTATGGGTTTGTTATTGGCCTAGCTGCTTTGCTGCTTATTAAATACACAGTATGTAAAACATGTTAAAGTCAGATGAAACAAATTGCCCGGGCTTAAGAGCTTGTGTGGATACCTTCATCAGTGTTTTTAAAACTTTGATTCCAAAGAAATAGATGAGAGAACATAAAATAATATTAGATTACAATTGTGTTAGACTGCTCATTCAGATTTCTGTTCTTTTTTCACCCTGAACAGGAAAAGATTAATTCTGGATTATGTCCATTTTTTTTTTAATGTCCAGATTTTTTTTCAGTCTGCATCCATAAGATGCAGGCTGAATAATTAATTGAAGAGATCATTCTTGTTCCAGTTGTATTGGCCACTCTTTTCTCTAAGCTACACTTCTTTCACCAGAGAATTTACTAGCTGCCCCCATTTACAAAATGTTGTTTATGTCAGCTCTGCCATAAGCTTTCCTGAAGGTATATGTTCTTTATGTCTTGGGTTATACTCTTAAAATCTTAAAAATAGGTTTGGAATTAACACCACAGTAGCAGAGAGAGAGTAGCAGTGAGAATCAGTTGCAAGGAATATTGAATTTTAAAATGCTCCATAAGGTAAAAATTTATTTCATGAAGGGAATAAACTGAATGTTGTACACTAAAACAGCTACAAAACTGTATGGTTTGTATATAGCAATGCCCTTTCATAGTAGATATCATAGAATCATAGAATAACAGAACCACAGAATGGCTCGGGTTGGAAGGGATCTCAAAGATCATCCAACTCCAACCCCCCTGCCACTGGCAGGGATGCCACCCACTAGATCAGGTTGGCCAAGGCGCCATCCGGCCTGGCCTTGAACACCTCCAGGGATGGGGCATCCACAACTCATACTAATGTGCATTTTGATCTCATGCCTAATCCCAATAACACAAGAATACAAACTATTTTAGGCACTAATAATTCACTTTATAGGAAAAATGTCCTATTAATATTTCTCATTTTAAGAAATCTCTTTACAGACATAAAACCTTTCAAAAACCATTAAATTTTTGAATGCCAACTGCAGCAAAAGAATTATATTGAAGAATTAAGATACCTATAGACTCAGAAAAGCCCCTCTGCTTATATTATAGCTGTAACGTCTAGATTACAGGATTCATAAGATATAATTATTTCTAACTAGAAATGAGCCACACTTTCAGGCAAACAAATCACCTTTGAGAAAATACAGTGTCAGCCATCCTAAGAACATTTGGGAATGTCAGTGATTTTGGCTGGGATTTTTGTTTGCATTAAGTTGTCAGAAAAGCATTGGTTATTTGTGCTGCTGCTTCTTCTTTTCCTTGTCCCTATTAATTCCATAGATCAAGAAATCACCAACACACAGAAACAAAAGCTTCAAAGTCCTCAGTCACCTTTGTCAGATCAAGAATTTGAAAGAAAACTCACATTCTCAGTTAATAACTCCTACCTACAGACAACATTTAACCTTTTGTCCTTCTCATTTCTTTCTAGTTGGATCGGATTTATTTTGTATAAAATGCTTACACACTTGCAGTGTTTATAGTTAGTTTTGAAAAATAATGATACATCATTAGAAGGGAGTGAGAAATTTAACTTTTGAGTAATATCGAGCAGAAGTTTCCCCTTCTCTGCTTTTAATACAAATATATGAGGAATAATCAGCCAAAAAGAAAAAAAAAAAAGAAAAAGGAATAGCATAAAACAAATTTCATACTTATTTTCTTTTATCCCAGCCATCCCAGTAAATAAAAAATACTCTATTTGTATTTTCTGGGTTTGGAGTTGGAAAAAATATCAGTCCATTCACCCATACATACACAGATTGTGTGTGAAAAGAAAGAAGGATTGTGGACCCCAACAGCCATTCCATTACTCTTCTCAGTTCTATACTTTACAACAGACACTTTGGCCCATATTTTTATTGTCCCCGAGACAAACTTCATGCTGCTGTGTGATACTCTACTGAGTTTTCCAGTTTTTTTGAATCCAAACTTGCACCCACAATTCAAGAGTTGAGCTGAGTCCAAAATGGCTGAATCTAGCTTTGTCACTGAGATGGCAGTGAGCTGCACTCAGCTTTGTGCCACTGGAGCAGAACCAGAGGTGGACACATCTCAAAGCAACTCAGGTATCTTTAATGCTCTTCCCATTAAATAATTCTATGTGGACTAAAAAAGTTAGCTTTTCAGTAACAGAGGCAGTTTTACAAACCTAAGGCAATTGAACTGATCTTTTAGTAATCTGTTTTCAGGGCTAGAAAAAACATGGTATCTGCTAGATTTAAAAAAAAATATTTATGTAATCTTGGAAGCATGTATTCTATTTACAAACTTTGAACTAGCTACTAAACAATCAGCTAAACATTTACCCTTGAAAAAAAAAAAAAAAAGCAGATCATATTAAGGCCTAATCCTGCACTTTCTGACGTCAATGCGACTCTTACCATTGGCCTCACTGGGAAAAGAAGAGGGCCATTAAAATATAATTTTACTTTTAGTCAGTCTTAATTATACAATGATGGCATGATTCATTCAATTGTTCAATTCATAACATTTTAGCATTTATAAACATGATTAAAACAGCTTTGAAATAATAATTAAATTTTACGGGCATCTTTTAAAATAGCATTTTCCTATTAACTCTAGTAGCAGGCATTAGAAATAAACCTAAATAGCACATGTTCAGTTTGGAAGCAAAAGGTGCGTCACTGCTAATGACATTGATATGTTGTATCATATGTTGTTCTACAAAATCAAATGCTTTGATAGAATACTGATTAGGCTGTCAGATTTTCCTCTGCTATAGTAGCAGTGCATTCCATCCCATTACTTGTTTTTCTTTTTCTGTTTCCTTTTCCCTTGCCTTGCCTTGCCTTCCCTTCCTTCTCTTTACTTTTTTGTAACAAACTCATAAATGGTTGATAGCAAGACTAAGGCCAAATTCTAGCATTAGAAATTCCTTGCACAGAAGAAGGATGCTGTCTCCTTTTCCAGTGTTCCTACCCATTCAAAGCATCCATAGCACATAATCCTTGATGATTATGGCACAGCACAGGAAGATGAAGTCCCCGCTGGGATCTACTGAGGGGTCCTGTGAAGGAATGGTTAAATCAGCTAAAAAGCCAATTTTGTCACAGAATTGATAAGTACTAACGAAAGATTAGAACTAATTGACCAAATATTGTGAAATGTTTCCTGCTGCTAACAGCTGCATCTGGTAGAATATTAATTCCATCATAGTATCTGTATCCTAGAAGACAATAGAAAAGTCACAGACTGCCCAGCAGCAATAATATGATGCACATACCACGTGATGGCCGGAAACAAACAAACAAACAAAAAACAGTCAGCTGGGTTATAAAGTCTTTGTATAGCCTCTTCCTGTTTTGTACCATAGCTTTCCAAAATGTTGTAAAAACTTCAATTTAAGTCCCCCAAACCAGATCTGTCTGGATGCTGAGTAGGATAAAACCCAGACTACAGTTTGCCACTTGTTCCGGTTTCCAAAACTGATGATCAGCTAAGCTTACGGCCCCATAAGGAATCCAATATGTAGTGCAAAGATGCGGCTTTTGTATGTGAAAGTAACCATCTGTGCAAACGAGTCCTACCCAAATCCTAACCAAATCCTACCTACGTTGACAGTGCATTCAAACAAATCTAAGATGCAAAATCCTCTTTTTTCCCTCATATCATGCACAGGAAGAATGAAGTACGCACAGTGAGGCAGCCAGCCCAGCCTGTGAGGGATAAGAATGGTGCAGGAGGAAGGGACATGCAGTGTCACCTCTTTCCATCAGCCATTGGTAACGGGGTGAGCACTCCCTGAACACTGAACAGTGTGTTTTCACAAACATTTCAAGGTAAAACACAGGAGGTTGTTTATTATCTCTTTATTTCAAAAGCAGAAGAAAAATAGGTGAAAAGTGATTTGCGGAATTTCAATATGCACGCAGGGAAGGAAAGAAAAGTTCCTAAACAAACATCTGATTATTTATTTTTGTCAGGAAGAAAAGAGAAACTAAGGGAAAGATTAGCATCTATTATTAAGTTCTGATGTCCTGGCAAGCGCAGCACTACTTCACAACTAAAGGCTGGACATGCTTCAAGAGCATGTAAATACACTTCCAGGTTTTACCTCACAATTTCCTAATGAAAAACAACTTCATAGATAAACATAAATGCTGTTTAAACTGTGCTATGGGCAACTTTTGAATAACTAAGTAATGTTCTGCATTACCTTATCAATATTCACAATAGAAAAATATGATGGAAACATGAAGGAATAAAGAAGCTCTCAGCTTTCCTCATATGGGAATTATATTTACTCAAAACCAACAGAAAATCTTTTAGAAGGCAAATAAGAGTTTAAGATCTGTTTTGCCATGGTTGAAGTCTTAACTATTTGGTATTCATTCATGTTTTAGTACCTGCGATAATAAGTAGGCAGTGAACTGTGAATGCTGCCCTAGCTGCAGATGAAAGAATTTCAGCATGTTTAGACTGTTAGCATGAAACATGTTTTGATAAGCCTTTTAATTTTCTTACGCATTCCATGCATTCACATTACTTTTATTTAACCAATAGCATCAAAAATGAAATGCTGCTTTTGCACATTTAAGTTGTATTCCTAATTTCTAGGCAAATGTTGCCTGATATAAATCACATACATGCCATTAAAAACTGAGAAAATATGACACTTGCTGTGTTCTAGAAAAAAATAAAAAATAACCTAGTCAGTATATTCTTGATAAGTCATATACTTGTTTAATGAACTTCTGGTGATACAGAATACAGCCTTGATTAACAAAAGAATGACTATGCAAATAGGCTTGTCCCACACCTTTAGGTCACTCATAGTTGCATGTACGCCTGGCTACCAAGCTGCAAATACCTGAACCTCTTCCAAGGAGCAAGAAGCCTTGTCTTCAACAGGGTTGGAAGATCTTTCGACACCTTTGACTGCCAACCTGTTGACACATCTTGGCCACACTTTGTATGTCCAGAGCCACATCGTAGAAACCTGATCCTCAGTACTTTCAATCCACATTATGCTAAAGGATGGTAAAAGCTTTATGCTGCTCTAACCCCTCCAACTTTCCAAAGCTTTCAAACTAAGCAGGAGCCAGTACTGCTTTGTCAAAGACCTGCCCTAATTTAAAAGCTATTACTTCATATATCTGACACCCTTTGTGAGACTCTGTAGCATGTCACAATAAAACACTTTCATGAGACCCAGCACCCTCAGTCTGTCACACTTTATGTATTACTCACCCTAACCTCAAAAATACTTACGTGATTATACACCTACACACAAATATATATAACTCTTCCTTCCGTATCACAGAACCTTCCACCCTCAGCATCCCCAGATGGGATGCTGTCTCCTTCTGCATGCCAACATCATACAGCACTCCTTTTGAACCTCAGGAAGAGCACTTCCACCTTGTTCTGCACCACCGTGCTCCATTGCTCTCCTTTTCCTCCTCATACGGCCGAGGCACAGCAGTCTGTGCTGATCTGTGATCTATAAAGTCCTCTTACCTAGCTCCATTGGCTTTCATAAACACAAGTACTGCTGTAGATTGTTATATCCTAGATTGCCATATCTTCATTTTGTTGCATTGACCTATTTCATATTTGCAGAGAGCCTGAGAATAGTTCAACAAGAAATTTGTTCTTCCCTTTCATCTAGACAGGTTCACTCTCTGCTCTACTCCCAAACCTGTGTCACTGTGCTCATTACAAGATTTGATTCAGCTTGTCTTTCTGTCACCATTTCGTTATAGCCAGAGATTAATTCTTCCACACCGGCTCAGAGTCTTCCTGTCTTTTCTCTTGTTCCTTACAGCAGTTCTTTTGACTGCTGTTAGGTGTAGGGCCTCTGCATGTGAGAGGTTCCACTCACTCACAGAGGGGCAATTAATTCAAATGACTTCTCCTGGGAACAAGAGGGAGATTCCAGAGAGCCATTACCTTGGAAATCCTACCCAGAGAAGGATCATTAAGAGCTCTATCATGAGCTAGAGAGAGCTAGGAAGAGCTGGTAGCTACGGGGAGTTGTCCAAGTATGCCATACGACCATGAGTGGAAAGAAGATTGCACAATGCTGAATTCTCATCCCATACCTGTTATAAGTATTGGGATCCCTGTGAGCTGGCACAGGATGCTGTCCAATTGATTCAGAAACATTTGAGATTGAATGTCCATGAAGACCATTCCCTCTTTAAACAGCTCCCGCCACATCTATTCATAGGCATGGCTGGGCAAACCTTACTGTTCAACCCTTGCAGCTGAAAGGCTGACCTGCTTCAGGAAGAATGACTGTGAGTCAGTGTATTGTTGGGGCACAAGCTGGGAACTATTTGTTACATTGCCCAGCCTCTCCTCTCTCCATTTCCAAGAAGACTATCTAGTCTTATGGTTCTCATTCTATTGGTCTGATTGCTCCTTAGTTCATCCCTGTCTTTGTCATTTCAACCTTGCTCTCTGTCAAACCCAGGTTCCCCTTCTTCCATCTTCCAGTTCATATTCTTTGAACCTTTTCCTGTTCCTTTTCCATTCCCTTCAGCATACTTTTGGCTTCTCAGCTTTTGAAACTGAGCTTTCTTTGTCATGATATGGAATTGTCAGCAGAAGCATTATTGCCAGCAAAGAAGAGACAAATGCTCTACTTTCAGTTAGTGTCCTGTCCTAGCTCAATCCACAGATGCAGTAAGCAGGGAAAACAAGATGAATACTGCCTCCCTGACTAGTTCTGTTCAGATTCATGGTTTGGTCAGCTCAAGGAGCAGCAGGGACTGAAGCCTAATACTGATAAGGCTGCAGATGTTTCACTGTTGCAAATTCTACAAGCTTGCATGAACTGCAATGCTCCAAAGATTTATAGCTTGAATTAAATGACTGGTTGTTCCATAGGAGGACAGTCTCTTATAGAAAGATCATGCTCTTCTAAATGTCATGCCCCTCTTCCAAAGTCTGCAGGTACCACAGCATTTCAAGCCAAAAGGCCTATAAAAGATTTAACATGGGAAGAGCAACATTTTCTTCTTGTACTGTTCCGCAGAATAATTAACTACTTTGACCAACACAAAAGGGTTAATCTGAGATGAATGCTAAACATGGCAAAATTTCAACACTCGAGCTAATGCTTGGCAAAATGTTACATGAAGCAATTGTTTTATGAATGCTGAAATATTGTAGTGAAAGAGAACACCATCAACATCAACACCCCCACTTATAAAGAAACATCTGTTTTTTTCTAAGTGTAAAAAAATTAATGAACAACATGATAATGACAATCAATCTTTACTTTAGTTTTTATTTTTACTTTTTTTTTTTAATTCTATTGTTTTGTGTAGAACAAAGTGTAAATGTTGGCCTTGTACTATCTCACAACAGGGTCTTAGTTCATGATCGGGACTTGTTGGAAGTAACTTAAAACTGAACCAAAATAATAAGGATTAATGCCTGCTGTACTCAAACTTTCTTTTGGGTATGAATTGCAAAGAAATGCATTATCTGAAGCTTCTCTTTCAGATTCAAAATACTCACTGTTAATAAAACTTCAAGGCCTGATACCAGGTTCATTTATTTTCCCATGACAAGTGCCAGAAAGAATATTATGGGAGACTACACATTTCAGATCTTAGATATCTTTCCTGCTGCTGGCTTTTCCTTTTTAAACAACAGAAGCTTAACTGAGCAGTCCCTTAAAAAAATGTGAAGAATGAAAATGAAATGTAATACAAAGCAGTACTGTTGCATCTTTTGATGGTTGACTGTGGACCACATAAAGAATACGCTATCCATTTTGTAAATAATTCTCAACTTCTTTGATACTCAAACTCATGTAAGACATCAACATTTAGAGAAAAAAGAAAGTAGTGATGTGGTTAGTGCACAAATTTGTGTGGATTTCCTTCAATACATGACAACTGCAGAATCATTGCTTATAATGTTTTCATTTTAGCATCAGGTAAGAGGGCAAGAAAGCAAGTCTGTGCAGAGTCTGCAATGACTGGTGTAGCATAAAGCTGTGCTGTAGTGTGACACATTCTCTACAGCTTGTTTGGCAAGTAAGCAAAAGGGAGACATTTTTCAGGTATCTGCTTTTTCAGTTTGAAGGTTTTGCATGATATGGACTATATACTAGCACTCATACATCCTTTTAAATTTTACATATTTCTGAATTACAGTCTTCTTAAAGCAGAATATGATGACAACAGTAAATTGTGTGTCATTTGATATCTATGTGAGAGACAGTAATGCAAAGATCTCACAGAAAAGGTACCATTAGTTAAACAGCAATCTTGTCCTCTATGCTGTTGTGAATGGACTTTTGATTTTACAGCTCTGTAGCTCTTGGTTCACATTTAAACATCAGAAACATTGCTATGAACTCTTAACTTGTTCCAAAAAAAATAAGCATATAGTAAAAGAAATTCAGAAAAAGATTTTTTATATGCTGAATATTTCTACAACTACAAATTCTGAAATTACTAGGTTCCACCCCTCTCAGATTATTCCAAATTTTTAGCCGACTGATGGACCCTGAAGAAAACATTTCTGTAAGCTGATCTTAATTACCATATGTACCGATTATAATGTCATTCAGAAATAGACCACAATCCATCTTCCTATCATATTTAATGGATTTCTAGAAAACAGCCTAGAAGTACAGAACAGCTGATGAATTGCACCAATGCCTTGAACAGCCTTTCCAGTTAAGGTGCTGTCATATTTCCGTTATAAAATACTTTCACTTCCTACCTACATCAGGCATAAATGATTAGATGTCTAATCTGTGAATGTTAGCGTTTAAATAGTAAGCAAGTACATATACAGCATCTAGTTTACTATGAGATTTAGTAACAAGCAGTATCAATATTAGAAGGATGAATTAAAAAAAAAACACAAAATGAAAACAAATGAAAAACAAAAAAACAAACAACCACAAATGAACAACTGCAAGTTCCTGACCTAATCATTAAAGTTGTCAGCCACAATTTCTCATACAAGTGCATATTTTTCAAGAACTACCTTCATCTATGATGCTGATATTCTTCAGACTAACCAAACATCCTCCCGGTTGCATAACAGATTTTCTGCATATTTTTGATATAAGGAGATCAGTGCATGCAAATACAGGACTGAAACTAAGCTGTACTGAGGTTCCACACCTAAAGGGAAAATCTGCAGAAACCACTGTATGCCTAAGTAGAATCATTGCAATTCCAATTATTGCTAAACCATCTGACAAGTTTATAACATTTTGGGACACAGGCATCTCCCAAAATTACTGGGACTGTATATATCTACCTCAGTTGTAAGCATACTTATGGGAAAGTTTACAAAAAAATTCAATAATTTATAACATTGACTTTTAGTGAGAAAGATTCAAAAAGGGAGACAAATTGAAATAAGCCAAGCAAAAACCCTATTGCTATAACTTTCTATCTATGACTTAGCCTCAGGATACATACTTCAGAATTCGTCTTGAATTCTGTACTTTATATATTACGGGCTTAAATTGACTGAGCTTTCTGTATTTGAAACTCAAATATTGGTTATTACACAACAAAATTAATTAGACAACAAAAAGATTTTGTTAACATTTCTGGCTCACTTGGCCCACTTAGCACATATCTCCTGCAAAATAGGTTACATATACAGCAGTTACAATCATATGAAAATGTTGCATCTTCATTAAAACCAGAGTTAATTCTGTAGAGAACAAGCTGCTGGAAAAAAAATAATACTAGGATGTTAATATATTAAAAAATTAAAGTAATATGTCTACTCAAGTTTCACTCCAAATCCATTCCAGATTGTTCTGTCACAGAAATAGTCCCAGTCAAAACAGATAAATGGTAAACACAGGTAAATTAATTTTAGATATTGCATGAGATATTAAAGATCATACAACTAATGTTAGCTTTTTCTGAGATAATAAATAACAGTTTATGATGAGCTATAACTTGTTTCTTCCCGCATCTCCCTTCCTCCTCCATCCTAGAAGCATAATCAACCATGGAACTAGAACAAATTAACTTTATTACGGAACCAGAACAAATTAACATGAGTAATACCATAACAAACTATATCATTATGCCAGACGTACAAACCAATTCCTTCTCAGGTAGTTTTTCAAATGCCAGGTTTCTTTTTAACCACAAGGACAACTTCAAATCAAAATTGTCAGCAAGGAAATGACAAAAAACAAAACAAAAAAAAACACTGCACCCTAATTTCACATGAAACTACATCTATCCATTTGAAACACATTTATCACAAATTCTTGCAACAGAATAAGGATGACTAAAAAACTTCAGTGGCCAAACTGATCGAAAAAAAAAGATGCCTCAGTCTTGTGATCTAATTCCTGTTTTTGAAAGAATCCTACACACTTTTATAGCTGACATGTGAGGATGTTTAGAGATGATGAGCTATTTGGTTTTGGCATCAGGCTGTTCTGTTGTGTTGCCAGGTGTCCCACAAGAAACAAAAAATACGGTGTAATAGATGGTGTAGCTATTCTTGGGTTACCCTGGAGAACAGTTAGACTCCTCTGAAGTTCTGTCATTCCTTGGTATGTTAGAGACTGTCTTAGAAAGCCATCTCAATTTGGCCTCTGGAGCTTGTTCTCCCTTTACATTATAAACTATATGTTAATGTGGCAAAGAGCTTAACATATTATTTTTTATCTACATAACATAATCTTTCCAGGTTTTGGTGTTTTAAATTTTTGTTTCACTTCCAAAAAGTAGACTGAGAGCAATGTTAAAGTGCAGTTATTTCTGCAGCTTTTAAGGTATAAAAAGCTAAATATCGTATGTGCTAATATCACCTGTGCATACTGCAGTCATATTTTCATGAAGGACCACCTGAGCAAAATGAACTGCTACTATGCTCAGCCTCATAAAGTATGGACTGCCTGTATTATTACACTGACTACAATAGTATTGGCAGTACATATAAAGTTAATGATAGAAGACAGACAAATACATTCATTGCAACATAAAACAACTTACAAGACTTAAAGATTTACTTACAAAATTACAAGAAGCAACTTGCATATTCACTCCCACAGAAGGAACAATGAGGATGCTCACTACAACATCTATATATGTTTTAAAAATAGTTAGCTCTTGTATTTTTCTTGCAGGCTTGAGAAATCCGCTTAACTTGTTTCCAGCATAGGCTGGATGAAGCAAACCCTTCTGCATCTCCTAAGTTTCTCACTTTCCGTGACTTGTTATGAGAGAGTTGACTAGACGTTTTCCCACTTTCTTTTCTCACAGACGAATTCTTTGGATAGATGCCTTTTGCACTCTCAAGTCCCAAGAAAACTGTACTGAAAGTTTGCTGGTGCCAAGCATCTAACTTCTGTGAAGTTAACCTGTGTATTGTACTGCACTGATATGCTGCTTATTTAAGCCTCTGTCTTCCTTCCCAGCTCTTTTAGTAGTTTCTCTTAACCGTTCCCCCAGCAAGAAACCAAATCACAAGCAATATTCAGAAGAATGATTTAGATAGTTCCCAGTATATTCTACAGAAAAAAAATAGAAAATATTGCTCCTATGGAGCTCCTATTACAAGTAGAGACATAAACAGATTCTTTTTGTCTTCAAGTGACACACAAACAGAATTTAAAGAATAAACAACCAGTGGGACGTGTTGGTTGCCTTGCTTAAGCATGACAAATACAGGTAAAAAAGTGCATGGAATTTTAGCCAACATAAGAAACTGTGGGTAGAGGTATGTAAGCTTTAGCATGCTACAGAAAAACAGCCCTGGGGGAACTCTGCATGAAGTGTACATGTTTGTATGTGTAAGAGTGAGAAGGATTACCTAGTCCCTACATGTTTTTATGCTAAAAATGCTGCTAGACGTTTTCTGGAAAGGATGGTGTTATCCCGACAATTTTGCATTGCTGTATTCCAGTTATTATTACCATGTTAACATTTCTGTATATAATTGATATGTATATTTACAGAGAATATTCGGTAAGTTCTGCATTGAAAACTCACTTACAGAAAAAAACTCCTCCACTTCAAAAATGTAACCTGCCATATATCAAAAACAATATTCATTTAAAAAATAAAATCATGGTATTAATCTGATGTGTCCACTATTGAGTTCTAGGCATCTATGCACAGGCTTTTATGTTTTGAACCTTGCTTATTAACTCTTCTAGGTTCCTTGTACCTCAGATTATATCATTATTTGAAAACATGCAAGTCAGTAATGGCTCTAGTACACAAAAGTGACCTGAAAAGTAAATGTTTCTAGTACCCACCCTCTGCTTGGATTGTATTTTATAACAGCAACATTCATACAGTGAAAAAAAAAAAAAAAAGTCTCAGGAAGACAGAGTATTTTGAGGTGAGTACACAACTTCTTCACACACATTTACTAAAATGCCATAAAAATCAAACAAGATCAATAGATTATTAAGTGCCAGTCACACTTGACCAGTTAGTAAGATTCCTGTATGTAGCAAATACATGCATTATTATCAGATAACAGTTAAACTTCCATATAACCTTCCATAGCCATCTCTATTCACAGCAGCCCATATTTCAACATTTTTCTGAACAGGGATATTCTCCAGAACTGTGCCTGCGGTAAACAGAAGTAGGACTGTCAATGCTGTTTTATGAACACGGGGCCGGGGGGCATGGAGACATCTAGCCTAAATGTTTTAACTGCTGAATATCATGAATACAGCTTGTTTTCTTCAATACCAGATAAATTGATACTTCAGTATAGAACATTCATTTGTAATAAAAATGCTTCCTACAATACTAGAAATTGGTCTTTCCCCTTGTTAATTCAATGAACACTTTATGCTTGTCTAAATTGTAAGGCAGAAATCTGCTCAAGAATCACTGCATGTCTGGAAAACTGTTCCATTTGTGGAAGTATCCCATCACAATTACCAGACTGCTTATTTGATAAAATCATCATCCTATTTTTCAATTTAAGACATCTGTATCCCCTGGAGACTATGAGATAAAAAAGTGATGATCAAAACACTGCTGACCAGTTATGTTACAATTCCGTTTTCAAGCTTTGCTTAGGTAAAGCCTGAAAGGGGCTTTGGCTTTACCCTAGTAAGTGCTGTGATGGATGTTTGGGGGAAAAATAAAAGACTGTCAATAACAAAATATATAATTTTCAACAGGTAGGTTTCATACTTGATAGCTGTTTTCTTTTATTTCTTCTCTTCCAGTTTTCGTGCAGCTTCCTAAGATTTGCTTATTTGCTTGTTAGTGAGGCTTTTTAGTATTCACAAATACAGAACAGAAATATTGCTTTAAAAATACTATGATACTTATTGCAGAACCTCACTCATTGTACGTGAGTTAAGAGATGGTATTAAACCATACTGCTACATACGAAGTAGGTCAGAGTGTTGCCTTGCAGATGGTTCATGATACAGTGTTGGTTGAGATAGCACTAGAGTTCTGGTTTACCTATCTACAAAAGTTATAGCAAAATAATTCAGGGTATGAATTTAGTAATTTTACTTTCTGCTTCTCTAATTCCTTGACTAGACAGTTATCCTGCAACTCAAAGCATGTGTAGTCAGTTTTGCAGTCTTGTCCCACACGCAGACAACCTAAAGCATTTGAAGCTCCTTGACTTGGAAAGTACTAGTAATAGCAGAGGACATATACTTCACATACTTTGTTATGCAAGCTACAAATGACATAAATACCCCTAACTATCACATTTCAATTCTTTTCTTTTTTCTTTTTCCCTAAGAGGAAGTAGAATAAATGGAAAAGTGACAGCAGTCAATTTTGGAATCTGTATTTCCCTCCAGGTAACAGCACTGGGGAGACAGTTAAAAAGCAGAGAAGTAGGGTAGACTACATCTTAAAGAATTAATCTTTTTTTTTTTTTTTCAATCCTGTCATATATTTTATACTTCCTCTTGCCTCCCCTCTCTGCCTTCCTCTAAACCCCTCTTCTTTCTTCAAAACTGTTCTCCCAGTTACTGACTTTATTTCCACACAATGCTCAATTCCATTCTGTCTCTGACCTATTCTGATATACAAAGCTAATAATTACATTCAGTAGAGAGAGCAAATGCAAATTGTACCTTATTTTTTTCACTAATACCTTAAGTAGACAGTTATTATGCATCTCAAAACATGCATAATTTGTCCTTCCTACTGGAGAGACTAAAAGAGAAATCCACAAATGGCATTACCCACATGAAGACAGGATGAGCGGATGGTTAGCATGTAGCACTAGTGGGCAGGAATGAACCACCTGACTAACAAATACACACTGCATGAAGGGAAGCAGCAGAGCAAAATGTTCTACCTGGGACAGAACTATGAAATCATGGCAGGCAGGCAGTGGATTTTTATGTCAAGGCATAGGGACTTCACAAGTGTGCTATCACTGAAAGAAATATAAAGACCCGAAAACGAAAAATTGTCAGGGTTCTTCCAATCCCATCACTTAATGCAGCCTTATCTTTCCAGTGGGAAAACCACAATAACTTACTTCATCGTTAATTTTGTTACAATTCTGCAGGAAGCTGAAGAGTTACAGAAAGGAGGACTCTTGACCTGATAATTAATGCAGATCTTTGCATGAAATAACAGCCATCAGTTTTCAAGACAATAGAGAAGCATTTATGCAGGACGGATGATTGTTTTTTGTGCCTATATAGCGTAGCTGACATCTGGGACAACAGAAATAATATTTTTTTCAGATACAAAATATCATGTTCTTTCACAATGAAAATTGTCTGCTTCTTAATATGTTCTAATGCTTGCTTACTTCGCTGGATGAGAGGGATTTGATAAGCCCCAAACAATTCTAGTCATCTACGATATCCAAAAGTGAAACTTCAGGAAGCCAATTTCTACAAAACAGAGAAAATAAATCCCTCTCTCTGCTGTCTGTATTTTCCAATCCTATCCTGGTAACTTCTCTCTGACTAATGCATTTGCAAAGCTTCTTACATTAAGCTATGTCCATTTTTCCTTCTGAAATGGTCAGTGTGTAATTTGTAGTCTAAAGCAGACGTGTTTTGTGCATAATTTTTCCCACTTATTTGCTGCCAAAAGCTTGAAGCTTATGTGTGCCTACAGGACAGAAGAGATACCTCCTGGACCTTGACAGCCAGCTAATTATTTCCCAGATTTCTTTCAATAGAGACTTTTCTAATATTCTACATCTTCCTATACTACATTTTTCTTTGTTCATGAATCGAACTAGGAAGAAGCTTTTGGTTCCCTATTTAAACTATTAAAGTAACAAATCAATTTGTGAGCTTTCTCATTCACATCACTTTTGTATTCATTTCTTATTTTTGATCTTCGTTTTCCCTTTAAAATGTCACTCTGAGTACTTATAGTTTATAAGATCAATCCATACTTTCATAATTACATAACACATACGTTTCATAATTACGTAACACATAAGTATATTATGTATCCCTACCACAAATGTAGTTATTTTTCCCGCCTAACTTAGTTTTATGTAATTTTAGCCTATCCTTTTTTCAATAAGAACAAGGAACTGGTGCCAAAGATTCTAGACAGAGTAACAAATATTTTATCAATCAATATTGCTCTGCTGGAGCTCAGATGCTACTTGGATAGACAGAAGTGTTTTAAAATGCCTGTTAGCTAATTCTACTTTTAAACTGACAGATTTAGAAATATCAACCCTGATACTCACAAGAAGCTCACAAAATAGCTTTCAAATGCTAGATGACAATATTTCTGAAATCTGTTTAAATATTGTATGTCCAAGAGTTTTTGCCAAACCCATAAATTCTTTACCTGATTTTAATCATATTACTGATATTCTAATTCAGAAATCCACATGTAAATATTTTAAATAGAACTATACATTTTTTTTTTCTATTGCTTTTTGCAGACAGAAACAAAACACAACCATGGATGCATTCTCACCCTAGTATAACAGCTAAAATATTGGAGTATTTGCTTTGCATGCCTCTACACTAAGACATAAGACGGAAAACAGGCACTTGGAAAAGGTAAATGTATGTACTAAGTACTAGAAGCAGAAATTAGATATAAGCATGCACCCAGAAAGAACAACTTAAAAAAAATATACCTCATCACAAAGAAGCCATTTTTGAACTAGGGATTCACCTGCTTCATGAATTAAATTGAAACCAAGGGCATAAGGCATAGCTGATGAACAAGGGATTTAAATCTATACAAGCTTAGAAAAATTTCTGCAGGTAACAGTGGCAAATTAGAGAAACTGTAATTTGAAAACAAAACAAGACAACACAAAAACCATGGAGAGGCAGTAGAAATGTTTGCTCTACATACCTACTGCATAAAAACACGTGGTAAACCTGATGTTTGCAATGCCACTATAAACAGAAAATAGAGATGGACTTCTGTTGTAACTTCTAGTTTATCTTTATAAAGACTTCTCCACATCTAGTCTCAGAAAGCTACTGAGCAGGCCCAAGGTGGAGAAGTAGCTGAAGAGTTTATGAATGTAAATGTAAATGTAAATAAGAGTGTAACCTAGTAGCTCAAAAAAGTGCCTGATTCTATGAATTTGTAATTCCAATACCCTACCACTGTGTGGCAATTTTCCTCCTGTCAGTATTCGTACCACATGGTCTACAATATTATATTTTTAAAAAATACCGACATCTGTCTCTCTTTCTCTCTCTCTCTCAATAAGGAAATATTCTATTACACAGAGCTTTAAAAAACAAATGAATGAACAATGCATCAGACAGCAAGACATTCCATGGTGTTAGAACATAGACCTAATTCTCTGCAACTTTTCTTCTAAAACTTTAGAAACACCTGTCTCATAAAGCATATGATCTTAAGAGAAACTTCTGAATATATAATATATATAGGCATAATTGTTCCAAATTTATAGTTTTCTAGTTTTTAGGCTTTAATCTTAATGGATATAAGACATTTAAATGTGTAAATTTGGGAGGACTTATTGAAAGCACTCTTACATGCTCCCTTTCCAGCAGCAACAGAGCAGCTGAACAGGGCAGGAGTTTATATTCAGTACAGCAAACGAGAAGGATAAGGGGACATACCTGTTTGTGTATTCTTTCAACCAAGTAAAGGAGCATGGGTGTTCCTCACACCTCATCACAAACATTCTGCTTACCCCTTCTTCTCCATTCTTGCAATTCTTCCTACTCCTGAGATCAAATTATCTGCGCTTTAATGCACGACTGCTTTCCAGTCTGGCTACTCCTTATTACCGAATTACTTTTCTTGAAAATCTCATCTCAGAGTTCTCCAAGTCACAGACCACATTCTGGCTGAAGGTGCTAGCTAACTCCATGTTGAACTGCTGGAGCTACCAACTCCTTGGGCTGCTCTTGTCCTCTCTTACTACCAAGGGACATCAGCAGCTATTGGCAGCTTCTGAGCAAGCTTGCTGTCTTGCCTGGCCCTCCAGAGAAAATGTGGTTTGGCTTTTAACTTTGGAGAAGATCAAAACTACCTATGTTGCGCTCATGAAAATGTTAGGAAAGTGAAAAGAGAACAGGTCTATGCAGGAGGGCACCCACAGTCACATTCTGTATACTTTCTGTATACACTTTGACTAAAATCCAGCAACACACAGCCAGAATTTGAAATGGTCACAGTTAACACTTATTTCCACCCCAAAATGTGGAATGTAACAATGAAGGTTGATATCTCCAGACCAGATCAAGCATGCATCAAGCTCGTCAAAGGAGTTGAAAGTTACCATACTCTCATTGTATACAATGTAGCAGAATTTGAAAATATTTTACACATCAGCTAAAACTTTGAAAAACAAACAGGATCTTTTTTTTTGTTCCAGAACAGCTCAAGGTTCCAGCTGACAGCAAAAACACAAGGATTTTTTCTCTAAAACTTGGCTGCACATGTCACTTGCCATGACTGAATGGTTTTATTTTGAATTCTTTTACTTTTATTTCAATTCATCTAAAGCTGCTTTTATTCCCTATGTGATATCATCAGATGTTCAAGATTTAAAGCCTGTGTCAGCAAAAAAACCAACAAGGCTTTCCATCTTTCACAAATCTGATGTGCACCAACTCTCATTCAACAAAAGACCTGTCAGTGGCTCCATTATCAAGTACAGTAATAAGCTTAACTTTCTGTGTGCACTTCTAAGCCACTTCCCATAGGAACTACACAAATGCGTCTTTGTTAAATCTTGATTCAAGATTATGGACTTTTTATCTGCAAACTGTGGGGCTTCAAAATCTCTACTACTGGAATCTTTGGTAATCAGGTGAGTGACAATACACAAAGTTTCAAATATAGTATAAATTCAAGAGCATCTTATAAAAGGAACAGAGCACAGATGTGTGGATAGGAAATTTCATCCATGTTCAAAGCTATGTGTATATATAATATTAAAAAAATACAGGATTTTGCATGCCATCTGAAACAATGCATCTTCCCACATGAACCACATAACTAAATCTCCATGAACTAGGGAACTGTTTACTTGTGTGATGGATTGCATCATTAGTTCCACAGCTTTCAGAATTACCATTTTATTTTGTTCTGTTTTGTTCCATTTTTAATTTTTAAATACCAAAGTGCAGTTAGATAATTCAATGAGATTCAGGCACTCTATACATTTGAATCATGTTTTGTGCTTGCACAATTCCATTTCTCAAAATTGTTTACAATTCAAGTATTGTTACATTGGCACCAGTAGCAATATTTACAATTGCATGAATAGAGGTAAATATAAGAGGGTGCACCTAATTTATACAGTCCATTTGTATTCCATTAGAGACCTTCCTCCTCCTACAACCAAATTAAATGGTATTATGCATTAGCAGACAGTAATCAAATTGTACTTTATTTTACCAGAAATACTACATAGTTAGCCTTGTAATTTTGCTTAAAAACACATGAAGAATGCATGTGAAGAAATTCACTGATAATGTACTTTATTTATAAAATGTTCAACCACATTATAAATAAGTCAAAAAAGTCAAAAGTTATTTGAAAGTACTATTTAGTCTTCTTCCTTTTCCCTTAAAGGCATCCTTGTAAGATGTGTGCTAAAGACATTATTTTCATCTGTGATTATATAAGGAAGAAATACAAAGAGTGTTCATTCAAGATATTTTTTCTGTCCTCATGTTTATATATTCATGTGCAGTCATGATAAATGCATGCAAGTGCACACACAGCTGTTAGCAAACTCCTTCACATAAGATCACAAAAAGGATTTTGTGTGGCTACAAAGTCAGGGCATCTTTTAGCCTCTTTTGCAAAACCTGTGCAAAACTAACTGGCCATAAATCATAAGCTCGAAGAGAATATGGATTGCAGGGGGAGTAGAGACCTCTGTGAGTTAGGTTTCCTCTAGTTTGCAGGCTGTTCCTTTAGCTTGCAAGCTTAGTTTCAAGGTGTACTTGTATATTTATTGATTAAAGGACAAATGAGATTTTTCTTCCTTTTTTTTTTCCCCTCAGTAATAACATTTGATCAGAATGGTTTCCTTAATTCTCTTTTAATTATCTGACAAGAACACAGTACGATAGAGAAAACAAGTTCTGTTTACATAAAAATTGTTGAACCATGTCTAGGAAAAATAAAGAACTGATCTGTCTTTCTGACCTGTTTTTCTTCTTTTCTGGTAAATAACCACCCTGCCCTAATCAAAACAGCTCCATGTGGGCCCAGAAAGAAAGAACAAAGTCTTCTGTAGAGTCATCCCATTACAGAGGCTTGTACTCCTCACATGTGCAAGTGACACCAAGGTCAAAAAACCCGCACCAGCTATCATTGATGAAAGGGATTTAAGCAAAACGTACAAATCAAAGAAATGGGAGTGCAACCCAAAATGTGCTACTGTGCTTAGTTTTTCCTTTTAGGAAAAAAGGGTTAGTTCCAAATAACTTTCTATAGTCAGCAGTTCTGGGTTCCCATATGTGAGCAACCTGGAGGTTTTCAAGAAATGGCCAGACAGAGCTACAGCAGACCTGTAACAGCCCCACCCGGGGTGCAAGGCTGACTCATGCAGGTCTCTTCCCAGCAACGTTTCTAAGTTTTTTTGATTGTGTTATAAAAATAAGTTTGACTAATGTTCATGTTAAATCTCTAATGCAGGAAGATCTGGATGTTTGACAAATTCTTATAACCCATAAATGAGCTGATGAACAACTTCTGACTTCATTCCTGACATTTTTGTCTCCTGGCTGCTTGTTAAATTTGTGGAGAGTGATGTTTTAAATAGCAAGCAGTGATTTTAGGATGTCTTTTTTTGTGGCCAACCTAAGATATCTGCCAGATACTTAAATTAGGAAAATCCCATTTAAGTTGTATTAAATCAGGTGCTTGAAAAGCAAGATACACAAAACTAATTAGTTACTTACGAAAACACAGGTAAGGGAATGTGAACTTCTAGCATTGTTGACAAATTGATACTTAATACCACTTGAATTGGTAAAATAAAAATGAGTTACAGTATTTTTAAACATAAATTTGACACAAGATTATTATTGCTGATGTAGACCTACACTTTTCATCAAGAAACATACATGCTTCCACACTTGAAGCAGAGACATACTGCTAATATATCTTCATATTAGAATTATTTATGCAAAACTTCAGTAACACTTTCAGCGTTTTCACATTTTGGCAGTATAGAAAATTTCTTCTGCATTTCAGAACTACTACCAGAACTACTGAGTTTGTAAGTTCCTAAAAGGTAGTTTAGTTGCATTATGGACCATATGAACTCTATTTAAAAAGTTGAAAAACAAACCAAATCAAACCAAAATGAAACAAATAGGAAAAAAAAATACTGATCTGGAAGAAAAATAGTAAGTATTAATATATACAGATTTCTGAAAAGTTTTAGAAGTTTGTAATACTGAATCGTTATGTCTAAACAGCTGATGTTCAAATGTTCCCAATGTTTGCTTTTCTTTTTTTTTTGGTGTCTAAACAAGTCAACATCACAGAAGTTATGTCATTTATCAGTTACAAAACATATATAAAAATGAATAGGAGAATTCAAATTGCACATTTAAACAAAGAATTTATATTAAATTTGTTTTCTTACATTGCTCAAGAATTTCCTTTATCTATTTTTATGTCTTTCTCTTTGTATTAGCAACCCTCTAACTATATACTTATGGACAGACTTTGTTAAGCTTCAGTATTAAGCATTTTATAATTAGAAGTAATACAGTTCAGTACATACAGCTAAAAAATAGGAGCAATGGCACCTAGTCAGAGGACTGCGTCTAAAGCAGTCTTCTTGTCTCAGTCTTTTGGAAAGATACTTGACATTTCAAACACTAGAATAATCCCACTTGGCTTATCAGGAATTAAAATACATAAATTAGAAACTACTTCGAGACTTATTTTTTTTTTTTTAATACAAAACTCATCTAATCTTAGAAATAGAACAAACTAAAATTTTTATGATAATCTATTAATTTTTGAAAGCACAAAGATTACTCACTTTTCAGGTTATTTATGAAGTGAGTCATGCTGATGTCCCTACATCAGTAACAGAACACTTTCCATATTATTTTGCATTGTGGTGTGGAAAGAGGCAGTTTACAAAGACAACATAAACTTTTTTATATACATCATTATGTGGAGAAAAATCAAATACTTTTTCATAGAAAAACTAACCCCAAATCACCATAATTAAAAGAATGCAGAACTGAAGTACCACTCGTTCCACTTCATTACCTAACATAAAATATATTTTGGATTCATCCTCTGTTCTTAGGCAAGTTGATTAAAATCCATGTTAATAAATTTTTTACTGTTTTTGCTGTTGACTCATAATTACATGTTTGAAACGAATATGAATAAAAAATGATACAATCCCTACACGTTGGTATTTAAATATTGGGACAAAGATGCAATACTTAGACATAACAGATCTTTTCATGTACAGATAGAATAAGACCTCATATTAAGCCACAAGGCAGAGATGCAATAGATTTAGAAATTGTTTTCACATTCTACTTTTCATTCTTAAAAACATTTAACCATTGAACTGTTTTCATTAAACATTTTCTTTAGTTAAAAAACAAGGTTGTAAGCCAATATTTATGATATTGCTGTGATATTAGGCATTTAGTTTTGTTTCTATTTTAGTGAAGTACATCAATATTATAACCAGTGATTTTGTTTCAGGCGTTTAAATAAAAATTAAATACATTTCTAGGTATTCAATCTATTAATGAAATTCCTGAGACTATTGAAAGAAAAGTTTCTGTTCATTAATCCTGTCTTAAATTTGAGCATTTATAATAATTGTAATATTAGCATTCCCATAAAGTATTTGATAATAAAATTTAAGCTGTTTAGGGTATGGTCAAAATGAGCATTCCCTTCAATAATCTGAGTATTACTGGTATTCAACAACTAGCCAAGAGAAGTTTAAAAATAGAATATGGAAAGGTAATCCTAACACCACAAAATTACATTTTTAAAAACACAGTTCTGGTAATTTTGTTGAAACAACAATATTACTTGCTATGAATTGTAAACCACTGTTATCATAATTAAGCACTTTGAAATTAAATCTCCCTTACAGATGCTGCTTGAAGAAAATAATCACTTATTTAGGCAACACTGAAGTAACACTGTAATTTTAAAATATAATTTGTTAAAATATATTTGACAGTGCATTAAGAAGGGGATCATAAAACTGGCTCCTACAATTCAGAAGAAATAAAGTGAAACTGCGAACGAGCACAGAAACTTTAAAATACAGTGCAACTTACTACTTGCATGATTACATATATCAACCGGACTTTTGTATTGTATGTGATTAAATGTAAAAAGACTCAGTTAAATATTTTTTCCTTTCATTGAGTTCTATCTTCTCTCACTTACAAAGGATACAAATGTTGTTTCTAAATTTAGAATTATGAAAGGTACCCTTACATATTCCTCACTGAGGGAATTAGGTTTTACAGAAACATTTTTAAAGCAGCTAACAATTATTATTATTATTATTATTGAAGTACGTTGGTATTGCTATTCTATAAATTAAGTGGTCTATGGGCAAATTTTACATGAATTCAGAAGTTCAATGAATTAAATATAAAACTAGATTACAGCAAGGGTTAATGCAAATAATTATTAGTGTTTACCAGAAAATATTACATGTTTTAACAATTTAAATTAAATTATATTCTAACCAAGAAAGAAATAGAATCCTATTAAATACAAGTTTAACAGTTGTTTTTCTCAAGTCAATCTACCACTGTCTGCAAATCAAATATTCTGTTGGGAATGGTATTGTCCATTGCAGTGTGAAATTAAAAGACACTGTTTGAAATGAAAGATTAGACAAAAACACAAAATGACAACACATATCTTTAGTAGTTTGAGGGGTTAACAAAATACATAAAAAAATAAAAAATTGTAAGGACCCCCAGTGATCATAACCATAATTACATGGCTTAAATGTAACAAATTTCTTTGTACTTTAAATCAGTCTTGAGTTGCAAATAAATTCTTAGATATAATAACTTCAACAAATATTTTTGCTGTGTGGTAGCTCGCAAAAGATGCACCTGGAGGATCCATACAAGGATTCAATACAAGAAATAAAGCTTTACATTATTTTTTAAAGGTCATATAAAACAGGAAACACAAATATCACGAGAGAACAGAAGCTAGATCCTGGGTCAAATGAAAGTTCAATATTATAATATAGTTTCCTAACACAGTAAATACAGTAAATGAATAAAACAAAAGCCTAAAAACGTATTTCTTGAAACATACGCTGAGGTTTTGGCCATTTTAATTCTTGTTGTATCAGAAAAAAATTTTGTGTACTGGTTCACAGAAATTTTTTCAAAGATTAACTGAAGCACCTCTAAAGATAAAATAGCTCAAAATTAATGTTTCTATTATGATGGATAAACGACTGCCAAGTTTGTCACCAAGGAATCAAAATAACACCCCAAAACCCTGTTAAAGTTTCCCACAGAAGAAATTAAATGAAAACAGCAGTACCTGTGCATCTTCCTACAAGACAAACTAAACGCAAAGAACAACACAACTCTGCTTTCCACATTTAGAACAACCACCTGGGAACAAACTGTGTATAAATCATAGGCTTCTGCTCTGTGCATCCTGATGACTCGAAAGTGTATCTACATTCAACTTCCTCCAACTGGCTATTATGTTACATTATTTTTAACGGTTACAGGTTAAGGGGTACAATCCAACATCTAGAATGACAAAAAATAGTTGGGAAGTTTCTCTCATCTCATTGCTTGAAGAGAAAAACCTTTATTATCTACTGAAGGACAAAGGATTTGCAACTGTCTGTTATTTGAGAAATATGCTGTTGCTGTAATTCATCTCACTGTAAGGGTCGTGAAGATGCACAGTAGTATCCCAAATCAACTTCTAAAGAAAACTGCATGGAATTTTCATGACATTGGGGATATTCTTAAAACTTATGCAAAAAATGTTTTTTCAGTTATGAATCACACACTGTGCTAAAACTTTATTCAAGTTTTTTTTTTTTTTCCTCCTTCAGTGATTACTTTTGACAAAATTCTTATTTGGCTTCTTTTTAATAATTACTCCTATTGAAAATTCCAGACAAGTTACTAATGTCATCTATTCACTTCACTCTTTACAGAACTAAAGATGTCTTCTGATAGATCCTAATCCTCAAATACATGAGTATACTTCTATCTTTCTTCCCAATAACTATCCTCTTGGTTTCAATGTTAACAAGAACCCTTACGTACAAAAAAAATATACAAGATTGCATATATGAAAAACTAGCCCTACCTACAGTTTAATTTACAACAATATAAAAAACTCCAGGAATGTAAAAAATGAAAACATACAAGTTGAAAAATGTCCTTACAAAAGCTGTATATTCTGTATTTTTTTTCTCTTAGTTAGAAAGAAATGCACAGAGGTTCTGAAACACAAGAAAAGACTCCAGATCTTCACTCTGTACTCAACATGTACTGTAATGCCCTAAATAGATGAAGAGATAGTAAGTTATATTGCAGATTGTTGCTTTGTTAAATTCCATAACACTGCCAACTCCTATTGGTAGGATAAGCTTTCACTGATCCTTACAATTACTAGAGTTTTGATAAAAGTAAGAAGTACTTGCTTCAGAATTCTGAAAGAATATAAAACCAAACAAAAACACTTTACTACTTGTTAGAGCTTATGTCAAAGGAAGGAAGTAATATTAATACTTTCAACAGGGTACAAATCCCTTATCCTCCACTTACTCTTTAATTCCTACAGCTTACTACAAGTAAAGTTGCAGCCCAGCCACAGAAAAGGAGCTCATAAAAAAGAACCTCAAAATTTGGCATTTAGCATTAAAAATCCTGCCAATTTACTTCAATGAGTTCAGGTTTGTGAACACGTAAGTAACTGAGTAAATCTATACATCTATAATACATCTCTTTCTATATTTTTTCATATATAAAAATAAGAATACAATTAGCTAATAAAATAGTGAATAGACATAATGTTATAGAGACAGAAACACACATATATAGAAAATATAAATAAATACTAAAGATGAAAACAGAGGCCCTAATCCTGGGAAGATTATCTGCACACTTACCTACAGGCATGAACATAGTCCTCAGTGTGATTACTATTTGCATGCCTTGTGCCATTAAAGGACTACAAGACAGAAGAAACTGCATAGGATAGGAAAATATAACAAGGGAGAAATCAGTTCTGAGAAATAAAATAATCAAGGGAAACCTGGAACTCAATATAGCAGTAATTCAGAATAATTTTGAAAGACAAAATGAAAGCTATATTATTTAAATGATTAAGAAAGAGATTGCAAACAAGTAATGTGTGAAGAGGAACTCTTTTTTAACACAAAAGGGCATTTACTATGTTCCATTTTGCTTATCCATATGTGTTGGGTTTACACCACAAATAATGTATTTCCTTTTTGAGTAACACTGTACAAAATAGGTGGTATTTTAAAAATAGAATGAAATTCATAAAGACAAAAATTCAAAATTAGGAAAAGTATAGTTTTAGCAAGATCAACCATTAGTGAGAATTGCTAATCTAAGTGAGAAGCAGGAATGAAATAATCTTTAGTGAGAATACTCAGAGTATGCTTAGTCTTTATGATTGACATGACAAATGTTAAATATTGAAAGAAAACTCAAGACACTCTCATGGGATTTATCTGTATTATTCGTAGGAAGACCTGATCATCTGATAATTGAAATATTCTATTTTAACATAGATAGCATACATAGCCTATAATATTAAAAATCAGCTTAACAGCATCTAGAAAAACTATTTTAACATTTAAAACTATTTTAACATGATTTGAGCTGTATCTCACTTCTCAGAAAAGAATCCAGTTATTAAAAAAAGTACAACTTCCAAAAATATTTTGTCTTGTGGCAATTGGACTTGACTCAGCATAAACACTTATTCCTCCAGATATCTGTTTTTAACAGCTATGTCCCATTAATAAAATTTTAAAATAAAAATTATATAATTCAATTATACTTTTCTGAAACTCCTTTTTTTGCTTTAGCAAATGCTTTCATAGAAGAGAAAGCTTAAAAAAAAAAAATCGTACGTCCTCAGGTAGAATAAATGTATCAGTAAATGATGAAAAGAGGCAATATGAGACAGGAATACTCACAATTGTAGAAAACAAAAAGTCTAGATGTTCAGTGAACTCTTTTTCAATATTCAGAGTCTTAAAGTTATCTGTAAGATACTACTGCTAGTTTCAGGTCTTTGTGCCAAGCATTTCATTTGAAAATCTATGTGCTTAATAACTAGAAATAAAGAATTTTAAGTTAGGCAAAATCCAGAATTACTATGTATTGGAAATTGTTCAAGAAAACTATAAAGACAAACTGTCATCTTCTGCAGGTTACATGACAGCAATCATTATGAGATAAATATATTCCCTAAACTGTTTTAACTGCACTTCCATTAATAAGAGTTTGGAATTTTTTTTTTTTTTTTTCAGAAACTTCTTAAGTGATTTCTCACCCTACAGGCTGATTTACTGATTTACAGTCACTTCTATCCAAATTAAAATTTGAAAAGGTTGTTTTTGTTTGTCTGTTTGTTTGTTTTTCTTTCCCCTTAGTGGAAGCTTATGTTTTAAACCTTGCTTGAAATGATTTTCTGCATATACAGACAAAAAAAAAAAAAAGTGTGACTATTTTTGTAACACTGAGGCAAAACATTTGAGACTTTTATTTTTTCTTTACCAGTAAGAATGCAGTTTTTTTTTTGTTTTGTTTTTTAGTGAAAAAAATCTTTTTTCTTAGTAAACTTATCCTTAGATATATTTGCAAGAACAGGTCCTTAAAATATCTAGTACTGTTTCATAGGTCAGTTTCTTTTCATCTTTGAATACAAAATCTTACTTTTGTGTTTCAGAGTGCATAGCACTATGCACCCTCACCCAACTTTATAAATAATAATTTACTTAAAACAAATTCCCAACACTAAGGATATCAGTAAAACCCAGAATTAGAGCATAAAATTGAAAAGACAGTTACACAATTCTGTGTGTGATTGCTGCCTTAGCTCACTGCTATATGTCTCCACATCAGCCTAATTCATTTGACACATAGTCTCCCCACAGCTGAGAAATCCCAGGTTTCTTACTAGTTCTTAGGAAAAGCTTAAATACAAAACCCCCTATGTTTAAGTAATGTTATGGTTGTGACACAAATCAACAAAAGGCAGGAAATTCAAAGATAACAATGACACTCCATGCTTAATTCATGATTGTTTAACAAAAGGGCAAAATGATATGAGAAACTAATGTCAGCTTTGACTTCACTCTGTCTGTGTTCTTAGGCAAACAGGTGTTTATCTCGGAGATTATACTAATTCAGACTCCCTGTCAAGCTCTGTAAATGCTAGTGATTATTTAGCATTTAACAATATGCTGGATGTAAAGAAACCTTTAAACTTCAATATCCTAACATGTAACATTCTAACAAAAATCATTAATAAAATTCGATTTTTAGAAAATGATGCTAGACCATCATAAATAAAAATATCATCCTAAAAAGTTTTCAGAATTCAACAAAACATACTCGAACCTTTTGTAATGTAGTGCTAAACAGCGCAATACTTTTTTTTTTTTTTTTACTGAGGTTGGTAACTCTTAGCATCTACTCATACTTCACTTCCTCTTTAAATACTCTTCTGTCTTTTTGAATAACATAACAAAATGTTTTTCAGGGTAGCAACATGTCCAAGAAAGTAATGCTTCCTATAGTTACATTATCAAGGCATAGAAGTCTTCAATTAAACCTGCTAGGTTCCAAAATAAAACTTTGTATTTTTACATATTTTTAAATACTAATTGCATATAAACTGGTCTGGTAATTTTGCTTACTACTTTATTGTAGAAATTATAATAATAAAGAATGAAATTAATACAACAGTGAAAATTGCATTTCATAGTTTTCCCTAGAGCATGCAAAATTACCTCACACATATGTATGTATGCCATTAATTGCAAGACAAAATTTACAGTTTTTGCTATAACTTTTTTTTTCTGTAGTTATTTTATTTTCTAGTATCTTAAATGAGTTTAAATTTGCTTATAAATTAGGAATATTGCTTTTTTTTTTTTTCTTTTTCCAGTTGAACTCCTGAGTGATCACGTCACAACACCAAAATACCTGGGTAACCACTGTAGAATCACCAGTGAAACAGTTTCAAAGAGAGCTTTGGAAATTCCCCATCAAGCTGCATGGAATCTGGCTACCAGCCCTAGGTACATTTTAAAAATTCAGTGAAAATATCTATAGTCACAATTTAAAGTTAGTGTCAAGATTTTAATTTCCAAAGCAAGTACCTCAGGAGTATCAGTCCCTGCAAACAAAAAAAAGCACAGTTACATATGCCTCTATTCTCCCACTCAGTCATAGCCTCAAATTGGATAGTATATACATACTTCCTGGTGGAGCCTGAACTGTGAAGTTACAAGTCTTTGTAAGGAGACCACCTAAATGATCCCATAATAAGTAGTCAGGCATATGCTTCTGAGCTGATTTCCTCTACTTGCCACAAAGGTGTAGAGGACATGAGGGCTTGGAAAGCCTTCGAGGAAGAGAATGGCTGCTCCTTTCCCTTTGTAGAAGGCAGGCAACTGCTTTGATAAATGAACTTCAACAACAAACGGAACCCACCGCACTGTAACTATTTCAACACCATCACAAACAACTGCAAGAAAGTCTTCCACTGAAATACTATGGAATAATTGGAAAAGGAAGAAGGGAAATGGGTGAAGGTGGCTCTACACTGCAACAAACTGTAAACCAAATTTTCACTTGCTATCACAATTTAATCTAAGGCAGAGTTTTGACTTCCTCACAAAGCACAAATCATAAATGCCATCTTGATATAGAGTCCATTTCATGTTCTCAGAT
The DNA here is from genome assembly GCF_009769625.2 of Cygnus olor. NCBI lineage: Eukaryota > Metazoa > Chordata > Aves > Anseriformes > Anatidae > Cygnus > Cygnus olor. Next base: position 57,301,368 of record NC_049198.1, read on the forward strand.
ATCATGAACAGAGGAACATAATTGTGAGACTGACCTGCTGAAATTAATAATGATAATTAGTCTTAATAACAGTATCAAAAATCAGTTAGTATCACAACTACTTGGCTGGATTTCTTACTGATCCTCATTAAAATAATCTGATTTTTAAGTGAATACTAAAACCTAATATTAACGCTATCGACTTCTTTTTTTTATTTTTTCCAAAATCCCAGTAACTGAGAGCAATAATGTTGAGTGACTACAGAATCCAACACATTAGTGACAGGTGAGTATTAGTCCATAAAAGTCAACAGAAGCTCAGTTTGTATGACCAGGGTTGCCAAGACTCTCATATATCATGCTGTGAAACGCAACTTACACTTTTCATCTGGTCCTAGACACTTCATTTCCCATCTCTCCATTTTTCCATAAGACTTTCCCTATTCTCAGTTTCCTTTCATCAGTTTGTCAGTGTGTGTTTCCCTACTTTGGGAAAAATCCTGTTTTCCTCTCAATAACTGCAGCCAATGAAAGGTGAAATCAGTCTGAGAAATTATTGACCCTCAAAATGTGGATTCCATTATTTCCATTACAATACTCTCTATATGGGTGTCCAAGTCAGCAGGGACAGCAAACAGAGCTAGTAGAACAAATACGGAAAGGACAGTCACACTTCCAACAGAGGTCCTATACCTCTGACTCTATAACAGTGAAAAGAAGTATCTGTACTCTCTGTCACTTTGTGTTCTACAGATAATTCCCCTCCCTGAAATTACAGCAGATTTTTCCCATTCACACAATCACAAACTCACCTTGGCAAAGTCATAGCAAGGCCAGAAAACCGGCATTTTCAACTTTGACAAGATCTGTTCTGCACATGGAAGTACGAACTGTAGATCAGAGAAAATGGTGCTTCTGGCCCATGCTCCCTCACATTCAAATACCAAGGACATGAGGTGCTGTATTGAGCTTACATGGCAGGCTTTCATAGCAGAGGGACTGCAGGGGTGGCCCCTGTGAGCAGAGTCCAGCAACTGCCCCATATCAGAGGAGAACCAGCTCCAGCTGCTCCAAAAGGGACCTGCTGCTGGCCAGAGCTGAGCCAGGGAGTGATGCTGGGTGGGCCTCTGGGAGAGCAGATTGAAGAAAGGGAAAAAAAATTGCTGTGCCACACCAGCTGGGAGGGCGAGGATTGAGAATCAGCACTCCAGCCCCCCAGGTGAGTGCAGCAGGAGGGCAGGAGGTGCTCCAGGCAGGCAGCAGCAGTTCCCCTGTGGCCTGTGCAGGGAGAGGCCCCTGGTGGAGCAGGCTGTCCCCCTGCAGCCCATGGGTCCCACATGGAGCAGATCTCCACGCTGCAGCCCCCCCGTGGAGGAGCCCCCGCTGGAGCAGGTGGATGTGGCCTGGAGGAGGCTGCGGCCCATGGAGAGCCCCCGCAAAAGCAGGCCCTGGGCTGGAGCTGCAGCCCATGGAGAGGAGCCCACGCAGGAGCAGGGGGTCTGGGGGGAGCTGCCGCCCACCCGTGGGGGACCCGTGCTGGAGCAGTTTGCTCCTGGGGGATGGATGGACCCCGTGGTACGGAGCCATGTGGGAGCAGTGCTTGAAGAGCTGCTGCCTGTGAGCAGCCCCCGCAGGCTCAGTTCAGGAAGGACGGCATCCCGTGGGAGGGACCCCACGTGGAGCAGGGCAGAGAGTGACTGTGAAGGAGTGGCGGAGATGAAGCATCAGGGACTGACTGCAGCCCCCCTTCCCTGTTCCCCTGCGCTGCTTCAGGGGAGGACATCGAAGAGGTTGGATGTGTGTAGATTGCTCTTAGTTTCTCACTGATTGTTAGTAATAGGTAATAAATTTCATTAATCTCCCTGTGATGAGTCTGTTTTGCCTGTGACGATAACGGTTGAGAGATCTCCATATCCTTATCTCAACCCTTGATTTCTTTCCCGCATATCTTCTCCCCTATTTTCTTTGAGGAGGGGGAGCAAGAGAGCAGTTGTGTTGGAGTTCAGCTGCCCAGCTGACAAAACCACTACAAGTGTGCTGAATTCTGCAGAGCAGCCTACCTTTGAATGCACCCGTTCTAACACCAGTATAGTGCAAAATCTGAAGGGTAATAAAGGAATGAATTTGTGACCACTGGAAAGGTAATTTGTCAGTTTGACACAGTAATTCTTTATAAAAGGTATGTGGCAAAAAGTTAAAATAAAAAAGAGTGAATGAGAAACAATCAGAAAACTCATGACAAACATCTCTAAGATACAAAAGTTGGTAAATCCTACCAAAATTTTGGCATCTAAGTGGGAGTTAGATATTTGAGAATATGTGCTCATTACAGAAAGAAAGGCCTCTGCTGAAGTCAGTATGTTATTTGAAAAAAATAAAATAAAATAAAAAAGCAGCATCTTCAAGCACACCTAAGTGCTAATAAGTTTTTCTATATTAAATACAAACTCTATTTTTTTTTTTTTAAAGGGGATCATCATATTCATTCAGCATATATGGCTTGCAATAGGCAACAAATCCACATGCATACAGATGCTAGGGTATACTTTCACAGCATCTAGAAATGCACATACACTTTTGGATTTTCTCTCAAATGCTTTTCTGGTCTCAGGACAATTGAAAGAGCACAATACTCAGTCTGCCCAGTAACTGCCAATTCTGATAAGCAATGCTTTACAGCATACACATATAGTGACTTTCACATCTCATAACACAGAAAGGGTTGTTAGGCATTGGAATAGGCTGCCCAGGGAAGTGGTTGAGTCACCATCCCTGGAGGTCTTTAAGAGACGTTTAGATGTAGAGCTTAGTGATATGGTTTAGTGGAGGACTTGTTAGTGTTAGGTCAGAGGTTGGACTGGGTGATCTTGGAGGTCTCTTCCAACCTAGATGATTCTGTGTGATTCTGTGTGATATTATAAGCACGTCAAACATTTTCAAAACCTTTACCCATAAAAATAGGAACTGTATGAAAAATGTGTACCTACCTATGCAGTTCCAACAGTTTAACATGAGTCCCTATACAACGCTAATAGAGTTTAATCTTCACAAAAACAAAGATACAGGTATATTACGTACCACAGTCAGTGATCTTACACGATACTAAATACAGTTCCTTCAGGTTCCGTCCTTCTTTGGCAATCACCTCCACACATCTGAAAGACACATACAGTGAAATCACAGTTAAAGGACAACAGATAATTACTAAATAGGAAGTACTCAATCCACAACTCTAATGTGGTGCACCTCAATTGCTTTGTTTTGTAAATTATTCCATACAATTCACTGAAAATACATATGACAGCATGAATGCCCATTAATGACTAGTACATTGGAGAACTGTATAATTTTACTCATTATTTACTACATTATTTTATAATGCTTTTATACCAATATTCCCATAAGATACAAGTTTTTCACTGTGAGTTGCTCGAAATATATACAGACAAATCCTTTGGAAAATAAGAAATATGTTAATTTGCATTTTTGTATTACAGTGTAACTTTGGAAAGTTTATTTTGCAAGATTTGAGCTTTAAGAGTTTTCTTCTAGACAAGACCTATAAATGCATTATAATGCAGAAAAATGACAAGAAAATGCTATTTTAAATTAATGTTTGCATTTCTTCAGTGATTATAGCAGAAGTCAGCATTCATCAGGTCATGAAATGCCACCAGTGTTCCAGTGTATACAAGCTATAGGGGAGGATTAGGTTGGACATTAGGAAGAAATTCTTCATGGAGAGGGTGGTCAAGCATAAGAATAGGATGTCCAGGGAAGTGGTAGAGTCCTCATCCCTGCAGATATTTAAGTGATATGTACGTGGCAATGAAGAACATTGTTTAGTGATGGGATTCAGCAGGTCAGGTTGATGGTTGGACCTTGGTGATACTGAAGGTCTTTTCCAACCTAGATGATTCTATCATTCTACAGTAGCTTGTATAGACAAGAAGACAGCTCATTTGTTTGCCTTGCTACAACTATGATGCATTTGTAACGAAGCACAAAAGTTTTTGTGTTAATCCCATTCTTCCATTTCTTGCAAGCAAGAAATTAATAACAAAATTAAAATTAAAATTAAAATTAAAGTTAAGGTGTTTGTTATATACTTCTGACCAATCTATATTAATGTGTTATTTACAACTACATTGTTGAAAGCACATCACTCAAAACCCCAGTTCATGAAATATATTTTCAGTCCCATTAATATAAAATGCACCAATTCATTAGATCAGGTAAGGTCCCTATTGTAATATTCTCTGCATAGAAACATTTTAAAAAGTGGTTTTCATAGGCTAAATTGTAAGAATTTCTTCTGATCCTGTTTATCTGTTTTCTGATCTTGCTATACTGTTTAATTTTCAGATTGATTACCTAATCATCTATTCTGACTCTTAAATCAACCCTCCTACTATATGCAAAATCAAATTACTTGCCATTTGGGGAAAAAAAAAAAAAAAAAAAAAGGCTCTTACTGAATTTGTCCTAACTTTTTGGAAAATACACCTACATCCTCAGGGACCTTTCTTCTCCACTGCTACCACTAAATTATCTACCTATCTGATTTTACTGTTCATGCTGCCAATTTTAGATTTTAAAAGTAATCACCTAATGCTTATAGCTTACAAAATACAATAAATTAATCATAACCCTTCACATCTATTTGTCCTCTATCTTCTTCCTCCTTCTAAAATCTAGAATTGAAAATAACTAGTACTAATAAAATATCATGCCTCTAATAGAGTTCTTTAATCGTGGTTTCTTTACCATTATTGTAAACTTTCAGAAGACCTTTGAAAATTTTTGAGCATAGTATTTAGAAGATTTTGGCAAGGCTTGTTCTTGGAAAACAGATTTTCATAGGTTATGAAAAGCAAGTATGACAATCGTTTTCCTTTAAAAGTTACACCAAGACTGTGCTTTTTAATATAAACTACAAAGCACACAGAAAATCTCTCCATATTTTGAAAGAGATGCTCATCTTTATTTTCTGGCTAATAGTGACCAACTTGGCCATGAGAATGTTTTTTTATTATTTATTCCAGACAATAGTTCTTTATAATGTTATAATGAGATTTTATTGCTGATATTAGCAATATAAATTAACGTATAATTATATCCTTTAATCCCTTCAGATATTGCCAGCTCTAAGCTTTTTTTTTTTTAATGGCTTGAGTGGTTTGAATCCTCTTCTTAGTTACATCTTGAAGTCTAAATGAAATACTGCTTATTTCCTCCTAACCAGAGAAAACACAAACATACACACACACGCAAACAAAAACAAAAACAAAAAAACAACCAACTTCACAATTTTCAGCTAGTTTCATTATGTAGGAAAAAAAAAAAAGAAAAATATAGCTTTGACTGCCCCATTTCTTTTCATTTTTTTGAAAACAGTAAAATTGCCTAACATCTAAAAGAATGAGGTAATGACACATCTAGTTTAGAGAAGAAAAATGTTTAGTATAGCTGACATACTGAATTTATAAATTTCTTTATCCACCTTCAATAACCTGCATAAATCAAACTAATTTCAGTTTTAATTTCTATTATCCCTTCTATGGATTATCCACATGTAAATTAATTTACACATTAAATTAACTTAGAGAAAGAAGAAACACTTTATATGCCTTTGTTGCAGAAAGGGCCAGACAATACATAATTGTTAGTAACAACTGATTTCTTTACAACATAAGGAAAAATAAGAGTAGTTGTATATTTATTACTTTAATCTTTGTTAAACATGACAGAAAAGAAAAAGGGTAAAAGAACAAAATGATATTAACCTTTTCCAGAAAGCAAGGATCAAGTCATGATAACTTTGTTGTTATAATCCATCAAAATTATATCAGGTTATTGTCGTATCTATCTTTTGAAGTCTTCATATTTACTATTTTTCTGAATTAGGCAAATCTAGGGTGGCATGTGTGTGTGTGCTTTTAAAAAGTACTAATTTTAAAAGTATTAATTCTTTTAAAGTATGTCTGTAATACCAATTTTAAGGTCCTAAACCAAAATAAAATTCAGTGTAAAGAAAAAGACTAATCTTAAACACATCAGCAAAACCCTGGTAAATATGAGAAGCAAAGTTATTACTTACAACAAACAATATGTTTTAAATAATTTTATGTCGTATTTAGCAAACGACAAAAGTGAGCAAAAATAGAGCCTAAAAATCTTGGGTACTAACTCCTATCTGACAGGGAGCTAACATGACACAGTAACAGCAACTGTGTGCCAAGGCAGAGAGAAGACCTTTTTCAACCTCCAAACCCAAGGTGACTGTACAGATATTTGTCAGATCACCATATCAGTTTTAATAAAGAAATATGTGAAACATCAAGAAGTAACAAAAGTTACAGGGACACAGGTATTTCTCTTAATTTTTCCTCCAGATTTATTAAAATGCAAACATTCTTACAGCAAGAAAAGTAATTTTTACACTCAAAATAAATTACCAACAATACGCAAAGGGTTCATAAGCCAAGGGCTAAAGAAATAAGACTAAAATTTGAGCTTGGAAAATATATAAGCCTGCATATGAGCTGACCAAAATGAAAATATCTTTCTTTCTTTTTAAATCAGTATTATTTAGAACCACATAAGACATGAAAACATCAGAGCAGCGATTATGAAATATTTATTTTATGAAGGAATTGCTGACTCCTTTAACCTGAAAATATTATCTAAGAAATTTTTATGCCAAGCTTTCCCTAGATCCACACAATATTTTATGAAGGCTATTCTCAGATAGACCGATGTGCCATTCAGTTTTATTGCATTTGATTCCAAAAGTAAGAAATTAATATCACACACTATGAAATTTCCAGAGCAAGAAAAAGTGAAAGAGCAGAATATAATTTCATCAAAAAAAAAAAAGCCAATCAAACAGTATTTCAAAGACAAAGAATAAACTAACAACATACCTACCTAAGGCTAACACAAACTAGAGCTACAAGCTTACAGATGTTTCTGGACGACTACAGCTTACATGCCACTTTCATGTTGAACACATCAACATCCCAGCCTCCCAAAGTTCAAGTCACATTCATAAACTAAGAAACCTAAGATATCCGCTTACTATAATAATTTCTAAAAATGTCTTCCTATTCGAAAAATGAAACAAATTTCAGCGAGAAAAAGGTTTTACTACAATGTTGCTAAGATTACAGCACTTTATTTCAGGAAAAAAATAAAATCTCAATATGGGTTAGCAAAACTGTGGAAATTTACTTGCATTTATTGCTCTGCCCATTTGGTCCGTATACATGACCAATTAGACTATTTTTTTTTTTTAATGTATAAAAAATAACTGGCATAAAGCTTCTCTGTAAACAAATCTCTTCTTCAAAAGTAACTAAATTGCATGGTTGAGAAATAGATAAGGCTACTGATAACTTCAAATTTAGACCTATAATCTTGGTGGTTCCCACATATAAATCTGTGCAATGAATTCACAAGTCAGGGTTTCTGATGTTCCTTGCAATGCACAATGTAAGAGCCTACAAATAACGGCAAAATAAGATGAATTAGAAAATGAATGATTCAAAAAAGTATTTTTCTTCTCTATACCAATTGATTCTTACATTCTTTGACTTGCTTAAGTTTAATGGATTAAACTACAAAACTACACAAGCTTCCATGTATAAGAAAAGATTCAAAAGATCCTTGAATTATGGAAAATAATTGTCTTTTCCATATACATACAAGGTTTTTATGTTTTCAGTTGGATTCTAAAAACACTGGAAAATCATATTTGTGACAACTGAAAGGAACTAATGAGAAAATATGACTACAGCATTCATGATATAAGTGGTCCTGGGAGACCTTGTTACAGTTTGAGATGCTTTTCATCCCTGAGTGAAGCTAATTGGAGTTGCCATACACTGGTTAAGAGATCACAATTGATGAAAGTGTAAAAAAGAAAACAAAATGAAAAGTACCATTGGAGACATATTAACACACTCCATTGGTAAGATTAAAAATGAACATCAGACTGTTTATATGGCTTCTTTGCATTTGCTTGGCATAATTTGTCTCTAAGCAGAAAAATGAACACTTCATTGCTCTTCAAAACATAACCAAGACCACCACTGGCAGCAAGAAGAAATCTAGGAAAGAACAAGAACACTGAAATATATAATGGCAAAATAGAGACCTTTCACTAAGAAAAGATCTTCTAACAAGTTAGTATTTTAGAGGTTAAATTCAGACAGAGATGAGTAGCCGCATATAAAATAATATTCATACTCATTGGTTTTGATGACTTGGAAGGCAATAATGCTATATAATAACCAAATCTCTCCTATAACAAAACAAAATCTCTTAGCACAGAAAGCATGTACAGAATTTTAAGAAATGGATGTAATCTTAGGCCTTCTGCACTCAGAAAGAATAATGGGAATGAAAATAGTGAATAATATATATAGAACTATATAGAACTATGTAGATAACTGAGTATATATATATATATATAGAACTAATATATAACCAAGAATGCATAGAACTAGTATATAACCAAGAGTTCTATAAAGCCTTATAACCCTCATAAAAATAAATGATAACTTTACATGCCTATAGATACCTATCCTTGGTTTGGGATTCTCTTATATTGTTTATCTTATTTACATTAGGAACAACAGATCTCTTTCAAAACATATATTTTCTAATACTTTGCACTAATGAAAGGCATGACATTTACTTTTCTTTCAATTATCCTGGCACAAAATTTTTACTGCCAGTTTAACATTCCAGCCACATTCAAGTTATGTATTTTTAAAGTATTTTTAATTTGAACATCAAGAACTGCATCTATAAGAAACAATATTAATCACAGAGACAACAAAACAGGCTAAGACTTTCAATCAAAAGCACAAATGGAATTTGAAAAGCAGTTTTCATCTAGAACCAATATGCAAAGTGTCAGTAGTTACACAAGTTAACAGCAATTATCTTAGGGCAATCATGGAGTTCTGATTAGCAGGGCAGTATTCTTTAGAAAATCAATGTAATTTAAAATTAGGTTCACCAAATAGTTTTGCTACTTAGAGCTCAGGAAAAAAAGATTTTTTTTCACACTGGAACTCACAAACTACAGAGGTAAAGTCAGACAAGTCCCACAGCGTCTGCTTGTGCTCTGAGCTAGTCACATGTAAGCAAGTTGCAATCAGAGTTATGCAGATAAATTAATCAGCAGTGTGCTCCAGCTATTATGCCCTGTCTTTCAGCAATAAATATCTATTTTCAAATATTTATTAGTAGTCTTATCTAAAATTAAATACCTTTATAATTCCTGTTATTGACTGTATGTAAATCCAGCAAGCAATTAAGCTGAGAAAGGAGAGATTTTGCAAATTGTTTAATTCCTCTATCTGGCATTTACATGTAGTAGTATTTCAGGTGACCTTTGGTTCCTTTCTGACCTGGAGATACTAGATATCATAATTGATTCAATACAAATTAACAACTGTAACAAAAATTTTATTCTAAAACCCATGTGGATATGATTTTCCACAACTAGGCATGCCAGAGTTCACAGGATATATCTCTGGTACAATCTCTGAGTTTTCAGATATGATGTTTTTAATGGTATCTCTTATTTTTGAAGAATTTAAAAATATTTTGGAATTCAGATTTCAGATTAAAAGACCCAGTTGATACAGCAAATAGTTTCTTAAATCCATTATAACTTGTCCACTGTCGTAAAACAAAGCAAGTTAACCAGAAACAAGACAATGCACATTTCTTAGCAAGCAATATGTATGATAAGTATTATACAAAGTATACATTATAGTATTATACTGTATAATAAATATCATACAAACAAATAATGAATTCCTTTTTCAAATGTTTCAGTTTTGCCTTATTACCATAATTCTCATCCAAAATAAGAAATACAAATGACACAAGGGAGTAAAAAGGCACAGTTGTGCCATTTATTGCATGCAAGAACAGGGTGGCCTTACTTCTTCCTGACCTTTTAGAGATTATGTTTACTTACTTTAGGCCTAGATTGGTCCTGGAGTTACAGTGGCCTCAGTTTTGTGATATTTTGTTTTATTTTAATTTAATTTAATTTAATTTATTTATTTAAAGTAACCTTGTGCCATCTCATTAAGGTATAGTATATAGAATAAGAGTATTCATAATTTGTTTTTAACGTATGCAAAATAGTGTTCTTTTCTCGAAGAAACCTTCCAAGTTTAATAGTAAAAATATGAAATGGGAACTGTACTTTTGTGTTCCAACTTTTCCCAAATGTTCTTTTTGCTGTCCTTTTAGCATGCTCAGATAAACTTTAAAACACATAAGAATGCAGAAAAAAATGTCACCCGCTTTTTAGAAAATTTATAAAAGGTAAAATGTTCAGTATTCATACAATTCTGTACTTCTTGATGTCAACGAGGATTGCACATTAAATGTATCATATGGAAAAAGATTTTGACATATTTACTGTTTTATTTCCATCTGACAGAGGTTAACATGCATTTCACTGAGTTTTGCAAACAGGCAGCTAATCTGTTGAGACTTCCAAATTTCTTTTACATCATTTATTTTATTCTAATCCAAATAAAACTGTAACTGCTACCAGTTCTTCTTTTCTACCTTTCAGGCCTATCCTTTCTTAAATGACAATGTAGATCATGGTCAGAGTGATGTGGACTGCAAAGGACTTGAGTTAAGGGTCTCTCCTGCAAACTTTAAGAACACAGCAAAATCTCTGCATCAGTTTCTTCTTTCAAAGTGCACATTCTATAAATCTAATTTTTTTCTTGTGTGTTAAATATAAGTAGGTAAAGGCTAAGATTTGTGAATACATAAAACCCTATGTAAGTTTGATAAATATTCTCAATCCTATTCCTATGAGCTATAGTATTGTTAAGAATTATCATGTTCTAAATTTATATGAAATGAACAAGGTTTACAGAGAGAGCTAATCTCTTTCATTAGACAGTAATAAAAGTAAAATCTTTTACAGCATATGGGGAAGATTTCTGGATAACTTTTCTATCACCAGATCTGATTTTTCTCCTCCACTCCTGAAGGACATTCAAGTTTGTACAGAATTTCTGCATGTATGAAATGATGTTAGAGCAGAAGAAGACCCAAGATAATCAAACAGGAAAATATACGTAAATAAATCCCATACTTGTCATAATTCATGTATATTTGGAACTGATTTTTTTTATACGTTAAGATTTCAAAAAAGTTGGTAGATCTACTACATTAATTTAATGCTGTAGATGTTAGTAAAAATGATGAAAGAAAACGATAAACAATCTCAGTGCATTTTAGGACAAGTGCTAGAGAGAAGACATTCAAGAATGCAAGCAATAACTGAATACTAAACTTTTCAGGCAAGGCCAGTATGCTAAATCTCACCCAATTGGTAGCATCATAGCAAAGACTGTGCATGAAATTAGGTATATTTCATACATCATGGACTACCAGAAATTTTCTAGGATACAAATTTTAGCTGAGACAAAAAACTTCATGTCTACTAAGATCTTTGAATTCTTGATTTGCCATGAAGTATAATATAAATATTGGTAAGAATGCCGAAGTCCTCAGAAACTTCACTTCAAACTAGGGAGAATGCAGTGAGATTGCAATGACTTTTACTAAAAAATAAATAAATAATAATAATAATTAAAAAATGCTTTAAAGCAAAGTCCAGAACTTCTTTATGAAATGATTATGCATTCCTTTCCACAGAGCTGTGTGGCTAGCCTTTCTATTACTGATACACTGCTTGGAGAAAGTGACAAAAAAAGCTTGATGGTACTATCTATGTTTAGTATTAAGTAAAATTGCCTTCTTTCAAGTCAGGTAAAATTCTAGCAGTAGTATTTATTTGAAACTGAAAGAATGACATTTCTTTCTGTGTGTCATAATCTTAGTAGATTGCCATTTATATTCTCTAAGTACAGATTTTTAATGCCACCTAATAATGTATGATCTTCACCTAATAGTATTCATCCGTATTCATTCATTTAATTAGTTATTCTTAATGGAATAACTTTTAATGTAATCTTACTAGAAAATAATCTGGCTAGACAGGACATTAGGGTGTACTGTGCCTTTTTAAAATGTAGTGAGAAAACATGGCAATTTTCAGTAGCTGGAAAATCCATAACTGAGCAACTGCAAACACAATGAAATGAAGAAGACAGTTGTTTGTAGTCCTGATTTAAAGTATCACCTAAACATCAATCAGAAAATTAGTCTGTATTGTTGTTATAGGGAAAAATAAATTGTTTCAACTGGAAGATTAATTCACAGTTAAGATCTCTAAACTAAAACTAAACTTTTAAATAAGTTGTGTTTCTTAAGAGTTATTATATCCAAATCAAGGATTTGCATTTTTTTTTCAGGTCAGGTATGTCATTTCTGAAAATTAGCTTTACTAACTGAGCCCGAAGACTGATTGATCCCTCTGACCAATTCAAATCACACAAAAAATTGCCGTTTCCCCAACCGTTGTGCAGCAACAGAAACAATTTTTGGCACTTTGAACCTTTTGACTTTGAGAAGTCAAAAAGCACAAGAAGATTATAAAATATCTTTATACAATGCGATAACAGATGTTTCACACAGTAACATAAAAGTGAAAAAAGTACTTTCAGTCCATCATGTCTTATGGTCTCCTGACTTTTGTTGAGACAGTTCTGATTTTGTTGGGCACTGAGCATGCTGATAATTATTTATATGTGGTGTATGATAGCGCTGCTTGTATTTGGTATAAAAGAAACCTTCTCTTGGTGTTATCTGCCTGCACTTGCAACTGCAGACAATGTTCTCCCATTAGCTATCCCAAAAGCTATCTAGATGCTAAAATGTAGTGAATTGCCACCCAAAACAAGGTAAAACAACAACAGCAACAAAAACTTAAGAACAACCAGAAGGATTTTGACTGAAATTCTATGAATTTGAAAATATTTTCACAGAATCACAGAATCGTCTAGGTTGGAAGAGACCTCCAAGATCACCCAGTCCAACCTCTGACCTAACACTAACAAGTCCTTCACTAAACCATATCACTAAGGGCTACATCTAAACGTCTCTTAAAGACCTCCAGGGATGGTGACTCAACCACTTCCCTGGGCAGCCTATTCCAATGCCTAACAACCCTTTCAGTAAAGAAGTTCTTCCTAATACCCAACCTAAACCTCCCCTGGCATAACTTCAGCCCATTCCACCTCATCCTGTCATCAGGCACGTGGGAGAACAGACCAAGCCCTACCTCGCTACAGCCTCCTTTAAGGTACCTGTAGAGAGTGATAAGGTCGCCCCTGAGCTTCCTCTTCTCCAGGCTGAACAATCCCAGCTCCCTCAGCTGCTCCTTGTAAGACTCGTTCTCCAGACCCCTCACCAGCTTCGTTGCCCTTCTCTGGACTCTCTCGAGCACCTCCATGTTCTTCTTGCAGTGAGGGGCCCAAAACTGAACACAGTACTCGAGGTGCGGCCTCACCAGAGCCAAGTACAGGCGGACAATTACTTCCCTAGACCTGCTGGCCACACTGCTTCTTATACAAGCCAGGATGCTGTTGGCCTTCTTGGCCACCTGAGCACACTGCTGGCTCATATTCAGCCGACTATCAACCAGTACTCCCAGGTCCTTCTGTGCCAGGCAGCTTTCCAACCACTCATCTCCCAGCCTGTAGCTCTGCTTGGGGTTGTTACGCCCCAGGTGCAGGACCCGGCACTTGGCCTTGTTGAACTTCATACAGTTGATCTCAACCCATTGGTCCAGCCTATCCAGATCCTCCTGCAGAGCCTTGAGCAGATCAACACACGCACCTAACTTGGTGTCGTCTGCAAACTAACTGAGGGTGCACTCAATCCCCTCATCCAGATCAACGATAAAGATATTGAAGAGGACTGGCCCCAGTACTGAGCCCTGGGGCTCAGTACTGGGGCCTTTTCTTCCTAATCTCTCAGGAGCATTTAACAAACACAACAGTGCTAACAGTTCATATAATCTTCTAGCTGCATTTCTCTGTTCATTGATGTAAATACCCTAAATCTCGTCAAAGTTTAGATATATTTCCAGCAAGCCTCAGCTAACTTTGTACTGAAAAAGGAAATAGTCATCTAATTCCTTAATGGTATCTTAGCTATGACAATGATTATTACATTCTGCTACAAGACAATCAGAAACAGCTTCAAATGATTTCTTAAATTGATCCAACTGAACCCACAAGGGTGCAACTGTCTAAACCATTAGAAATTCTATAGTCAATTAAAATCTACATATTAGAAAAAGGCAATGAAATTTCTGTGGGTTATATTTTTGCCTCTCCAGAGAACTCAGGCAAGAATTCTGTGATGTATTCATAAATCACTATATGTAACTATAATTCCATAGATTTTTTAACAAGCCATTATTAACAAAATATAAAAAATCTATGAAATCACTTAACTGCAGATCCGTCGTTCCCTACTTTCCTCTAATAACACATTTAAATTAGGGTTAGAGGAAGTCACATTTATTTAATTCACAGCTTTAAATATACACCTTTTAATTTTAAATATATTGCATTAAAGTAGGAAATGTTATTGATGGTTAAAGCTTTCCAAGGAAAGGACAGTGTTACTACATTAGTCTTAACACTAAAACTTATCAGTCACGTAAAACAGGTCAAACTGAGTTGAAATTGACCATCTTTCTGTGTAAGAAGTTGGTTCTGTGTAAAAGCAACATAGGGACATTTCTTCTCTCACCACGGAAGAAAGGGGAAAAGCAAAGCTGCTAGTGTGTGCACTTTATAGAAACAGCAGGGGGTAGGAAAATGTTGCATATTTTCCATATGTGCAACTCCGAGAAATCACAGAAGGCAAAAACCCACTTTCCGCTTTTATTTCAATGCAACTAAGCAACTCAGACAGCAGAAGCGTGCTGATGGTCAGCTGGTGCCAGCAATATGCCCACCACTCAACACAATGTTTCAGGTTACTAAGAAATTAATTCAAAGCAGATACTATTTGCCAAAACTGTTCTGACATACACTGTGTTCAGAACTTCCGTGGCTGCCACCACATTTAATTCACATTATTACAAAACATGCAAAAAGAAATCTCTTAAATAATATAAGCACACTCTGTACTTCAAGAGTAAATAGTGTTAGAGGACATCTTGTTTTCAGCAGCACCCGGTGGGTACTAAGATATTCAGAGGTTACACTGATAAACATAATTGGAAAAGATTGCGTTCTCACTCTCTTAGTTCTGATTAAATTATTGCTTTACAAGGTCCACATGGAAGCCTGAAATAAATCACAGATTATTGGCAGAACACATAAAGGAGTCTGTTACTCTTTGGTTGACATAGCATAGTACCATTTTATAAATTCAAATTATTATCTAGATAAACACCTCCTTTATATTCTTACTAACCTGGGAGTACCTATGATGGACACATAACACAAACAGGAGTTTCTATTTGTCTTTAGATCTACGTGCTTACAGGAAGCCTGAAAACTAATTTTCAAAGTGCAGGATAGGAATGCTATGAAGAAGTGAATGGACAGGAAGTTCCATCTGAATATGAGAAAACATTACTGTGAGGGTGACAGGGCACTGGAACGAGTTACTCAGAGAAGTAACCCAGAGAGGCTGTGGAGTCTCCTTCTCTGGAGACATTCAAAACCCGCCTGGATGCCATCCCGTGCAACGTGCTCTAGGTGATCCTGCTCAGCAGAGGCATTGGACTAGATGATCTTCAGAGGTCCCTTCCAACCTCGGCCATTCTGTGATTCTTTGCTTCTGTGATAGCCAAGGCAATTCACAAAGCATAGGCAATGTCCTTGCATTGGTTTGAAAGGTGAACAACTACCACCTGTTGCTCCAATTTCTTTTTTTATCTGGTACTTGCTGCATTAAGTCTGAATGAGAGACAATGATCCTCCCCTAGGAAGAAAAAGTACATTTCTCCATAATATATAAATGCAAAATATTTTGCCATGGCAAGTAGTTTTGAATATATAGCTCCAGATATAGCAATGTGGCCAGAAACAGTATGAGGCCTTCAAACTGGCTTGATGCCAAGTATTTAATTATCCCTGCTACGGGTTAGTTCAAAGTCCTGTCAAGGTCTTCGAATGTTTCCTTTAATATTTAGCATCATATGTGCTTTTGAAGATGTATTGTAGTTAATGTTATGGCCTTGGACATACAAGGAAACATATAGACTAAATATATTGCTTGGGACCATGAACAGAAAAAATTAGCATTATTTAACTTTTTTTTCTTTTTTTTTTTTTTTTCCCCTTAATAACAAAACAGCTAGCAAATTGTGAAACAAAGAACAGAGTCAAACTCTTCATTTTCACATTCTAGCCAACTGTTACACAAATGCATTTAAGGAGTCCAAATTCAGGCAACTCCAATAACATGTGGAATCCTAATGCCTTTTTTGATTTAAGTGACTTTGGATTTAGAACAAAGTTCATTCATTTCTTCCTTCTGGCATCACTGTGAATTCTTCTTCATGTATGTGGCTACACATCTGTTCAGTAACCTTATTGGTTTTGAGGAAACAATGACAGTAGCTCAGCTTCTTTCTCTTGTATCAAAATCAAGAGGTTTACCAAAACAGTAAGGAGAGTTCCTATGCCTTGAGATCCTTCTCTTCCATTAATTTGTTTGCATAACTGTGGTGGAATTAATCACTGAACTTTAAAACTAGAAGGCACCTCAAAAGATCATTTTGTTCATCATTGTGATGAAGTAAGGTCTGAACACCTTCAAGCTATCTCCACCCCTTCCAAAGAATAAAATGAATGAATAAAAAATGAATGTATAAAAAAAAATGAATAAAATGAATGAATCACCTACTTTGAGATAGAGATTGGGACACTGATGAGACTTAAACTAGATCAGAATGCAGTACTGTTTCCATAATAAATGGAGCAACTAGGTAAAGCAAAAGACCACGAAGAGTGCAGGTTCCATATCACAGAAAAACCAACATCATATCCCTTACTAAGATGGTATCTATCTATTATAGACCCAAACAGATTAAGAGAATCTCTAACTTGGCTGCAGCCAATCAAGTTTTTCAGTTCAGCAGGTTCCCAACATAATATGTGTTTAAACATGATGGTGGTCTGACACAAAAACAGATAAAGGATGTGTATCCATACTTTGCAATTACCTTAACTTGTAATTCAGCACTCAACATAAATTTTATTTTATATCTGCACTCCGTAAAGGTTTTTGATATATTTGTTTCATACAAATATGTCTCTTTTATAGTCAAATCTTACAAGCTAAGATTCTCTAAACCTTTCAGAACTGCAGATAGTATAGAATGCGACTGTTTCCTGATGTAATTTTCCTAAAATACTTTTCTTGATTCTCGATTACTGTTTGTATTCTCACTTAAGAAAAATAAAATAGAAAAAAAAAAACAATGAATCTTCGCTGACAAAGATTCCTTCCCATTGCATGATATACCTACAACTGGAGGTACATGCTCACTTTAAGAACACTGGCTCATAAGGTACCAAAAGGAAAAGACCTTAGAATTAGGTATTTACATTTTACTTGAATGACCTTCAGATGAGAGTTAACTTGTTTTGCTAAAGATTTAGATAATTTTGATAACATTAGAGTTAGCTGCTATTGATGCTATGTTAAGAACCCTGAACATACTAATTATTTAAGAAAAAGAGTAATATTTAAGAAGAGTAATATTTAAGAAGAGTACCATACTTTTTACCATTTAAGTAAATAATCATCAAGCATCAATTTAGATAAAAATAAGGATTGTGATATAATTAGTCTTCTTTAATTATTTTAAGTCTGTTAAGTTTTTTAGATACAGATTTTTGTATGCATGGTGAATGTTTCAAGGTTCAAATGTTAGGCCTTCAAAGATGTACTTAAAATATTTTAATGCATTTTTGTTTCTAATTAATAAAATAATGAAAGCATACCAGATATATGTCTGCATATTCTTCCATGCTTCTTTTAATGTAACATTTACCCATTTTTCTTAATATAAGAATATGAAAACAATATTAAAGATATTATAGTAGCATACTGTGTGCACATACGCTGCAGACAAGAAGGGGATTTTTAAGAACTAATTTCTCCCCTTACTATGAGTCCCCAAGAAAGCATTACTAATTTGTATACACGTTAAACATAAATATGAATGTTTATACATATAAGCCACTCACTATAACAATTCAAGTTTTCTCCTAAGGAAAAAAAAAAGAAACACTAGTGTGAACATAAACTTCGTCATGTCAGGGATGGATAAGGTCACAGTCACATTCCTACTACAGCATAAATTCTAACTAAGAGTTGTAACTATTATACAAGTTGACAAGAAATGCTTTTTGGAGAACTCCTTCTAGCATTCATCAAAAATAATTCAATTCAATAGTATACGCCTTATGGTCACTGTGACTCAGACATTCCATAGGGTTTTATAATTACTGGAGACAGTGTGAATCTTCCTTCCATACATTTTCTTGATTTCAAATCCAGATAATTAGCTAATATCAACAGACAGCATTTAATAAATAAGGTAATGTAGTGGGTTTACGTGGCAAGGTTTTGGTAGAAGGGGGCCATAGGGGTGGCTTCTTTGAGAAGGATCTAGAAGCTGCCCCATGTTAGGTAAGGGTCCCACTGCTGACCAGAGCCGAGCCAATAAGTGATGTTGTTTTGCATCTCTGTGAGAGCATATTTAAGACAGGGGAAAAAACAAAACACACTGCACCACACACAGCAGCTGGGAGAGTGAGAGGAACAGCCTTGCAGGCACCAAGGTCAGTGAAGAAGGAGGGGGAGAGGTGCTCCAGGCGCCGGAGCAGAAGTCCCCTGCGGTCTGTGGTGAGGACCATGGTGAAGCAGGCTGTCCCCCTGCAGCCCATGGAGTACCATGGTGGAGCAGGGTTCCACTCTGCAGCCCGTGGAGGAGACCACGGTGGAGCAGGTGGACCTGCACTGACGGAGACTGCGGCTTGTGGAAGACCCCTGCCGGAGCAGATTCCAGGCCGGACCTGTAGCCCGTGGAGAGGAGACCATGCAGGAGCAGGTGACCTGGCAGGAGCTGCTGCCCGTGGGAGACCTGTGCTGGAGCAGTTTGCTCCTGAGGGATGGACCCCATGGTACAGACCCGTATCTGGAGCAGTTCTTGAAGAGCTGCTGCCTGTGGGAAGCCCACGCTAGATCAGTTCAACAAGGACTGCATCCCGTGGGAGGGACCCCACAGCACAGGGGACGAGAGTGACCGAGAAGGAGCGGTGAAGAAGAAGCGCTATAGACTGACCATAACCCCCATTCCCCTGCGCAGCTCAGAGGGAGGAGGTGGAAGAGGGTGGATGGGTGGGGAAGGTGCTTTTGGTTTCTTTCCTTTGTTTCTCACTTCTCTAGCTTGTTAGTAATAGGTAATAAAACTTACTGTCTCCCTATGCTGAGTCTGTTTTGCCCGTCACAATAATTACTGCGCGATCTCCTCATCCTTATCTCAATCCTTGAGGACTTTACATCATATTTTCTCCCTGTTCCTCTTTGAGGAGGGGGAGTGAGAGAGCGTTTGTGGTGGAGCTAGGCCGTCCACCCGAGTAAAACCACCACAGGTAAAAAGGGAACCCCTCTTTAAAAATGAATTTTAATCAATCTTCTTATGGATATAAACAGCTGTTACTCATGGATGTTTTAAGAAAATGGAACTACTGTGAAATGGATGGACCATCAAAAGGCATCCTAAAATAATAAACCGTTGTTACTGTAATATGCCATTACAATATTGCATCCTGATGCTAGAAACTGAAATCTCAGTAAGCATATGTAAGTGGGAGAGATATCTGACTGGAACCCAGGTACCTCCTTAACTGAGCTTGGACTTGAAGACTCCTCTGTCCTTTAGTAATGTTAATAGTGGAGCAATAAAGGAACAGGTGCAAATCTTGCCCATCAGCTAGCATGAACATAAGTACCATCAACTGCTGATTCATTATTCTGAACCATTTTTATTCTCCTTCAGTATAAGAAATTATTAAGCTGAAGTCTGTCTCTGCACAAAATACCACAGCAATTGCAACAATCTCAAATCTTGTGTCTTTCTCTGATAGGCAGCCGTAGACAAAGAAATTTCCTTTCCCTTTCAGACTCTTTCTTTTTACCAGTGGTAACCTGGTGATTTCTAAAATGTCTCGGCTTGTCAGCATGGCTCATCTTTGTGAGAAATACTTGGACAAAACTGGATAACTTTGCCTTCACTGCCACCCTCTGGGCTCCAAAATAAGACTATGAGCTGTGTCACAGGGATTTCAGGATGCCTTGACACATACCATCTTGCACACACTTACTAACAATAGGAGCATATGCTTATATACTAGAAAGATCTCTGTCAAAATGATTTTGCAGACCTACTGGTCAAACTACAGCACAAGTTTAAAACCAAAATAATTTTAGTTATTTTAATCCCAGAAATGAAGATGAACCTACCTTATCATATAATCTATATTTCCATAACTAACTTTTGACTGTGGATATGGACATGTCCTATCACTAAGAGACTACCATTAATACTCCTATTTTAATTAAAAGTATTGAAAACTCACTGATGAGACAAAGCACTCATGGTGCATTTCTATTTTAGCTAATTATATGGTTTCAAAAATATAAGTTCCCATACTAAATACGTGCTTATAATACTTTTGTCAAATTTCCTGTTTTTTTCTTTTCTTTTTTCTTTTCTTTTCTTTTCTTTTCTTTTTTCTTTTCTCCACACCAAAAACAAAGAGGCGATAGGAGCTCACACACACTCTGACTGTAATAGAGGAATAGGTCCTGATGTCAACTTAGTGTCCACTTGCTTCTGTTGTCTTAGATAGTCATTGCATTCTGCAACATACTCCCTTACAATGATGAACACTATTAAATTCCTGTACATAGGTGGCTACAGTCTCAAATAGTTAGGTTAGGTTTGTAAGTGCTTGCAGAAGTCAGAATATGAAAGTAGTTATTCTCTTTTCAGTCTCCCTTCAGTGTCCACTTAAACATTTTCAGATTTACACTCAAAGTCATTTTTTTTGTACTTACCCAGACTAACTCTGCCTAACATTTGTGATGATAAGTTAATGGCTCAAGTCAGATTTGAGGGTTACTAGGGGTGACAACAGTGACATTTGTCAAATGCAATGGAAGAGAATTTTCAGATTATTTTTGTACAGTGGGAGGATTTTATTTCGTATGCAGCTTGGAAAGCCTCCTTGGCCTGGAAGGTCTATTGAAAAAGAGTGGTAAAAGAAGAATTTATGCCTACATTCACTTAAAGGAAATGCTAGGAAAACAAGTAAAGATCACTGTATCTGTTTCTACCACAATAAATTCAAAGAATTACTTTTTTTTTTTTTTTTTTTTTAAATCTTGAAATGTTGATGTCAAGGAAAAATAAAAGATTCTTTACAAACATACAAGAACTTTAAAATGTGTTTTTTTTTCTCATCATAACAAAATGCAGGACAAAAAGAATGAAGAAAAATATTATACCTCCTGGGTTCACTGTTCTGAATTTTGTTTATACCTTACATAAAATGATTCAACTAAAAAAAAAATCTTATATTTTTAACATAATAATAAATGGACTTACATATCTGACAAAGAAATAGACAAAAGTTATATACCTTGACAATTAGAAAAAACAAGTTGTGTTTTATGATGTATAAAGTTTGAAATAGTTGTTTTAGTTTTCTGTGCACTTACAGAAAATCAAGGAAAAAACAAGTAATTGACATACCCATCACTGAACAGTAAATATTAGCAGTAATAATAAGATATGCTATGTAATGAGTATTTTGAAGGTCTTGATACTCTTACTGCCCATGTTTTCAGAGAGCAGTCTGAGGTATTAACTTTTGCATCTATGTTTGTGTACATTTGCCTATACCTGTAAATAGATCTGTAATTTCCCAATTAATCCAATGATTAAAAGCCAGATAAATGTGTATGGCAATAAATATAAATAAAATATTGACTTTTGTTTCTGGCAATGTAAGTTGCTACATGGTCACATGGAAGAAGTAGTCAACTGTGGCAAGGAGCCAAAGAAAGGAACATGAACACAAGTGAGTTACACAAGTAAATTTAGCTGAGGAATTTTATATGATCTTGTCTTTTTTTGACATGTATCTACGACTGAAGGGTAGGCAGAGATGGATGGACACTTTACATTCAAGTTAGAAACTCAGAAAACTGATGCATAACAGCATCCTGAGTTTTCATTGTGATTTAGCTCAAAAGTGATTGAGATTTCCTCCCAGCACTACAGAAATATGTCTCTACACTTTCTTGAGTGTTTCATGCTGACACTGATGTTTCAAAAAACTGTGGTAGCAATCAGAAATTGTGAAAGCAGCTGAAATACTGAATTTTAAAACATCTAGCGGGAATGCATGAGACAGGAGAAAATCAGTCCAGCTTTCCAAAATAAGTGGGAAGTTCAATATAAATGATAGAGGCTGCTATCTGTAGCAGATCAAAGGGCTTCATGCTGTGAATCAGAGGTTGCCTGCTCCATACAGATAACCCTCATGTGGGGAGCATGAACACCCTTTATAATCCTCAGGAAAAGTAAGTAAAAATCAAGAATCCAAATGCTCTTTCAATGAACCTCTGCACATTGTATATCATACATCTAGACATGTGTCACAGCCACTACTAGTTTACTGCAGAAATAAATAAAGAAAATATGATTTCACTTCTACATATGCCTTTTTTAAAATCACAGCCTCTTAACATCAGTTCAATTATCCCAGATATGAAAAATACATACGCTTTGCTCTTTCTGCAACAAAAACATCAATGCAATTCCTTTTAAGTGTATTGAAAGCAGATGCTTTAGCTGTCTGGTTATTACAACTAAGATAAAATATGTTGCCTCATGTATAAAAATAGGAATATTTCTAACACTATGGTTATTTGTCAGCTTAACCAATAGAAAGTCTCTCAACAACAGCAATTTATGGCAACAGAATTAAGAAGATAATTCAACATACACTGCCAAATCGGAGTATACTTTTGAGCCACTTTTCATGAATTCTTGAAATCTTACCAATATCCTTATACTTACTAGTATAATGGCATTTTGCGTAAAGCTGAGTGATGAAAACATCCTGTTTCCAGTGTTTCATGGTAAACTAGACAAATATCACATGTTTCAAACAGTTCAGGGTATATGGAAAAGCATTACCTAAAGAAAGTGGGGGTGGCCAGCTACAAATTTATACTTATAACTTTATATCAGCCCTAGATTTCACTTATACTGAGATTTCATTCACTTATACTGAGTTTTGGATTTCAAATAAGTTAACTAGATATTCCTGTTCAGCCAGAACACTC
The DNA here is from genome assembly GCF_009769625.2 of Cygnus olor. Taxonomy (NCBI): domain Eukaryota; kingdom Metazoa; phylum Chordata; class Aves; order Anseriformes; family Anatidae; genus Cygnus; species Cygnus olor. The sequence goes on from NC_049198.1 coordinate 57,324,708, forward strand.
CCAGAAAAAGAGAAATAACTCATATCTTGTCAAAAATATGTGGGTGGAGAATGGTTTGAAAACAGCCCTGAGGAGAAGGACCTGGGGCTGTTTGTTGATGAAAAACTGAACATGAGCCGTCAACGTGTGATTGCAGCCCTGAAAGCCAACCGTATCCTGAGCTACATCAAAAGAAGCGTGGCCAGCAGGCTGTACACTGCTCTCATGAGACCCCACCTGGAGCACTGCGTTCACCTCTGGGGCACCCAGCACAAAAACGAAGTGGATCTGTTGGAGGGAGTCCAGAGGAGAGCCACGAGGATGATCAAGGGGCTGGAGCACCTCTCCTATGAACTCTCCTGTGAAGAAAGGCTGAGACAGTTGCGTTGTTCAATCTGGAGAAGAGCAGACTCCAAGGAGACCTCATAGAGGCCTTACAAAGTACCTAAAGGGTGTCTATAGGAAAGCTGGAGAGGGACACTGTCAGAGAGTGTAATGACTGGACAAGGAGGAATTGGCTTTAACTGAAGGAAGGTTCAGTTTAGATTAGACATTAGGAAGAACTTTACTATGTGAGGCACTGGAGCAGGCTGCCAAGAGAAGCTGTTTATGCCTTGGAAGTGCATCCATGAAAGTGTTTAAAACCAAGTTGGATGGGGCTTTGAGAAACCTGTTCTACTGGAACGTATGGTAGGTCATGGTAGGGGGGATTGGAACTAAATGATCTTTAAGGTCTTTTCCATCCCAAACCATCCTGTGCTTCTATGATTTTGTCACTTATTTTCAACATGAAACACTCTGAATCCCAAGTTCAACTCGTGTTTTGTTGCATACTTTGATGCGAAGACCTGCTGTTTTCTTCTTGTCTTACCAACTAGCAGTTTGCCCTTCCCTAAACAAGTTCTGGAAGAAAGGGGATATAAGTTGTGTTGGAATAGAAAGATGGCAAAGATAACTGCTGACAAGTCTTTCTGCCAGACATATAAAAAGAATGCCATAATTTGACCTCCGGGGCTTCATGGATTTAATTTGTTGTTGGTTCAAACTCATGATAAATGATTAAGAAGTCCTCTCTGTCCCATCTAACACAGATAGCTTATGACTATAAGCTTATGACTCCAACTTCATCCAGCTTATGACTCCAACGGACAAACTATTTATCCATACTCTAACAAGTTGGAACCTAAAGAACAAGTAAGTGGCTCTTCCCACACAGGAGCATGAAGTAGACAACATCTCCATAGGCTGCTACGGCAACCATTAATACTTCAGACAAAAGCTACCAAATGCCCAGATCCAACACAAGGAGAAAAACTATTTTTGTCTTTCACGAGTCTTGGAAAGCCTACAGAAAATCCTCAATAACCCAGACGAAAAGCACAGTTCAGTCATCCACCTTGTGTTGAAAGTTTGAAGAATAAAGCTTGTCAGCAAGAAATTTTGAACAACTCCAAATAATAGCTATACATATCCAAACCACAAGAAAAAAACAAAACAAAACAAAACAAAAAACCACACACACACACACAAAAAAAACAACTAAATACTACCCATCAAAAACTATGTTATCCTCTTTACGGAAACTTTAAGAATAAAAATATATCAGAACACAAAAGATGCACAGCCTGCATGTATCTAATTCTTTCTGCAAGACACAGAATATAATGCATTACCTTCAAAGGAGCAGAGAAACAGCCAACCTACAGGTTCTTATCCTTTGATAATTCCCTTAAATGCCAGCTACACAAGTAAGTCTTGGATACAAAAGGCTCCTCCACTATTTGGACCCAAGTTCCTTGGGCTCCCTGAAGATTATAAGCGTCAACTATAAACCTGTTCTTCAGAAAAAAAGATAACATGCATAATATTAGATTATTGAATACTAAGATGTGAAGTATTTTGAAAAGAAGGATAAAACAGGCAGGGAAAAACAGCAAGAGCCTCACTTGGTTTAGTATACTGAAATGTGGTTAGCCCATCCGTCCTTGAAAGTTTTTTTCCCCCTTAAAATCAGCAATCCAGAGGAATTTGCCGAAAAGCAGAGAAATTTCAAAATCATGAGTCATGCCCTATTATACATTTTCTACTTTTACTTAATAAATTGCTTACTTTTTTTCTTGCACATCATTACTGTTTGAAAGGAATTCCAAAGCCTCACTGCCAGATACAGCTGTGAAAAGAGCAGTTTTCTCTACAGACAGACAATTCAGCATACTGTGGCAAAATTATCACAGAAATGCTTACAGTAAAAAATAAAAAAAATCCTAGTTTGCCAGTAATCTTTCATTCACTGAATTAACCAAAACCAGTGATGTTACTCTGATAGTTCAAGAACCATTGCAAACACTATGCACAGAAAGCCCTACTAGGTCAAGTTGAGAGGCCAAATACTTTAAGATGAATAAACATGAAATCCTGGCTGATTTGAAGGGTCTCCTGAACAGTGCATTTAGCAGCCACCTGGTGTGTGTGACAGCACCATCTGTGAGCAAGCTTCTCCACTGCCAAACACAGCCATCAAAAGATGCTTCCACTGTATTAGTATGGCCATACTGGCCACCATATTAGTAATGAGCCATTCCCTCAGTTAGGTGAGCTGGTGTCTCCAGCAGACAACTATCCGCAGTATAAGTAGACATCTACTCCAAAAGTGAGCGTCTAATACAAGTCGTTCTCTGTCCCACTACACAGAAGGTATGAGCTGATGAAACTCACAAAGTATTGGCTCTTTGGCTAAATCTGGAGAGGTTTTTAGCTCTGGGGCTTAACGATTCAATTCCCTGTATTGTCAAGGGAACAGTTAACCACAAATGCATTTGTTAAATTAATGTATCTGTGAAAGCTGCTGCAACTCATTTAATAGTGTGTAAATTTAACCCCTCAAAAATACAGACATTTTGTAATACAGTATCTGCTTCATAAATCACAGAATAATTTCCACTAACATATATAATGCTTGGTAACATTTAAAATATACGACAAACATACATGTGCTTTCACTAATTTCTATGACGTGAGAAATGTGGTCATTTCTCATTTATACCTTGATATGATTTCTCATCATCATCATTGAACAGCTGTATAAGAAGCTAGGAAACAACATTCTGAAATAGAAGTTTTGTTCAGTTTTCTTATCTGTGAAAAACGTTGCCATAAAAAAGCACAATGAGGATGGGCAACCAAGTCTAAATGCTTCATTCCTGGTCTAGGGACAATGCAATTATTTCCCGCTCCAGACAGTGCGCAGATTACAATCTTGGCAAACAGATTTTACTGGTTAATACAGAGCTTTATACATTTGTTATTAAAATAATAATAAATAACAACAACAACAAATACATAATACCTTTTTTTTTTTTAATTTACTAGTACCTACAAAACATTCATAGCTACAGATCAGCTATGAACGTTTATTAAGTCACTATAGAACACATTAAAAGGAAATAATACTGAAATGTGATCAAACTAGACAAATCTAAGAAGTAATGCCAGTATATACATTCTTTTAAACCTATAATCAAAGAATACATAAAAGCTAAGAGCACCACTGGAAGTTCAAGCATATATGCTAATCTGCACTGAGATGCTATGTTCATACAATCATTCTCTAAAAAAATAAAAAATTTAGACCCCTGCCTTGCAACACATCATTACAAATCTCTGGCACAGTAGCAGAAAACCTGCAATCTTATATTTCAGATATATCTCTCATAACTGCCAGCCTAGCAACAGCATTCAGAAACTGTCCCTTTGAATATTGGTGTGAGCTAATGGGGGGAAGGTCACAAAAATAACTAGAGATCATGTGGGGAAGAAAATTAGATATACTAAAACAAAGCAATTTCCAGGGATCAGAGACTGCCAATATATATAAGATTTTATTCCATATCACCAAATGACACAACTGTACTCAAATCTTAAAATGGTTCTTATAATTTACAGAAAACACAATGTCCATAAAAGAAGAAGCAAGTATAAAATTCAATAAAAACAGGGCACGTGACTCTTGCGGTCCAAGTGATCACCTGAGACATAATCTGCTCAAAATAGAAAAGTGTTAAAAGAAAAAAAACACCACCACCACCAAAAACACCATAAAAAAGCTTGAAAAGCTTTTTGCTGAATAAAATGGTGTTGCTTTTAAACCAGCCAATTTTAATCTGTGACAAAAGACTAAATTAGGTCATTTATTGAACTTCCTGGATTGCCTGAAAAATAGCACAATTTCATAGACCTATCCTCATTTTCTCCATTCAAGATTTTGAGTAAATTGATAATAATTACTTGATTATCAAGCAGTTAATTAATCTAAAAATGTGTTATTTTTATCACTGAAAGTCCACCAAAACTAAATGGTAGAGTCAAAGTGTTATTTAGGCGTACATTTAGAAATACCAATTATTTGGTTATAGGGCTACTTAAAACTTTAGGGGAGGAGGGCATGAAAGAAATGCATAAAGAATAAAAAAAATTACTTTTCTTACATTGCCATGATTTTAAATGTACTTTGAGAGAAGGAAAACATGTATATGATAGAAAGATAAATATGATTTATATGAATGAAAAAAAAAATAGAACTAACCCAGAAAAACTTCTGAGGTATGTGATATATGTGGTACATTGTTATAAACAAAAATATGATAATATTGTTGAGGTTAGGCACTGAATTATAAAGCTGTTTTCTAAGAGATGGTCGTCTTAACTTTATCACATTGCAAAGGGGCTGGAAGCTGTTCTTTTAGGTATTTAATGACAGACATTATCATAGAATCATAGAATATCCTGAGTTGGAAGGGACCCATAAGGATCATCAAGTCCAACTCCTGGCAGCACACAGGTCTACACAAAAATTCAGACATGTGACTAAGTGCACAGTCCAAATGCTTCTTAAATTCAGACAGGCTTGGTGCAGTGACTACTTCCCTGTGGAGCCTGTTCCAGTGTGCGACCACCCTCTCAGTGAAGAACTCTTCCTGATGTCTAGCCTAAACCTCCCCTGAAGATTTACGGATTATAATCAATCCATATAGTGTAGGAATTAGTCTCACATAATATGCTGGGATTGTTCAGTTCATTGGTTTGGTTTAATTTTTTTGTATTAATAAAGCTACTGGACAAGACTCAGGTACTACAGCTTTTCAATTCTTTAATGATAATTGAACTGATTTATAATCATTACTGTCTTATAACCCTTTTCATTCATACAATTTTTTATCCACATCATTTCATCCTTGATTCTATAATAGTTTAAAAAGTTTAATCTGATGAGAAAAAAAGATAAAACACGAAAGAAATACATGAAGGATGATGATTTAATCAACACTGTTAGCTAGCAAAATACCAAGAATGAAGAAAATATCAAAAATAAACATGCAAGCACAGGTTTGCAGATGTTTTTGAAAACATTATCACCTTCTTTTTATTCCAAAAAAATTTCAAAGAGCTTACCAAGACAAAGTAAGCATGGGAAGGTCAGTTGTATGCAGCAGCTCAAAGGTACTACCAAACTACTCTCCAAACAAAGGAAGGAATATAGGAAAACTTCAAAGCTTTTCTATTTTCAAAGCTCACAGCTTTACAAATACCATGTAAATAAAATACTATTTTAAAAGAAAACACTCTATAATATTTGTTTCATGTTATAGACTATTCTAATAAACAGTTGAAACATTTGAAGTGCTTTCAGTTAACAGTTTTGCACTTACTGACTTTCTAACTAAATTAGTTTAAACTGATCAATGGCAGCAGTTACATACCCGAAGGAAATTAAATCTTGCTTTCTGCTTGATTCTGTATGCAGCTTCCCTTTTGCCTAGACTAAGTCTCTGTCAGTTAATTGTCATCTGTGTTTACATTTCACTCAGCCCGTGGTAAAACTGTTCATACTAAAAACATTAGAGTACTTACTTATCTGTTTATGCAGAAAATGCTTCATACCAAAAAACATGGATCATAAGATAGAATCATGCATAAGAACCTTTTAAGGCATCATTAGCATTTTCCCTTTAATCTCAAAAACAAGATTTAAAGAAATAAGAGCACATGCAAGTAGCTCCCTATCCTTGCCCAGATGTGATTTGCAGATGAATCAACACTCTCCAGGCAACAGCAGTGAAAGAGAACAGGCAGAGTTGCTAATTTCAGCAATTTTACCTGACCTCTAGCAATCCTGGAAAAGAAAGGATTTATTCTACAACAGAAGAAATACAGTAGCCCTTTCGTACCTATTTGAGTGTCTAAACTGATGAGTACCGACAACATTTATGGGCAGCAATACATGGCAACACACTACCACCCTTCAAACGCTGCAAATCAGGAATACAGAAACAGGGAACAAAGCAATAACCTGCTAGGGTGTCAATATCAAGTGACAAAATACTTAAGCATCAACAATAGAAATTTCTTTAAGACAAGAAGTAGATCTGACCTGCGTCAAGAGGGTTACTGACATTTTTCAAGGAAGAACTTGGCATTTCTTGGCCTGGTCTTCTCCAACAAGGAACCATTTAAGTCATCCAAACTTGTTAAGGACCATAGATCCTTAATAACTAACTTTGAAAATTCCAGCATTAAAATGTTAATCATAAACTATCAGGTTTCACATCTTCACTTTTCCTTCTGTTGTATTCATTTTGTTCATGCAGCGTAAACACCCTCACAGAATACAGTACTTCTAATGACAAAAATAATGCAAGGGCAAATTGGTTCAAATTTTACATAACAAGCAGTTCTGTTCCATCTCTATTTGCAGAAAATGCCTTTTCTAAGAAACCTAAATAACTCTAAGTTCATAGTTAATGGTTCTGTTCAGGGAAACCAATCTTAATGGCTCATGCAATTTGATATTACATAATCTTCCCTAATTATACAACTTGTCATGACTCTAAATGACAGACGAATCAATGCAAGAACAGTATTAACAAGTGTATTGCTTTTCGTGAGCCAACATTTTGGCTGAACACTTTTATGGATTTTATTTTTTAGCCTGGGGAAGAAAAGGAGATTTTATTAAAATGTTGAAACAGAGAAAGATATGTTTATAGATATACACACATATGTATAAGCAGACAACTCAAATTATTTTGCCTGATTAATTTAAAAAGTAATTATATACATCTTTGCATTATAAATAAAATTAACTGTGAATACCTGATGTAAATCAAGAGCAACAATTACTATAGACTTAATTACATTTAAAATAATCAGAAAGATTTTTTAATGCACTTCAGCCAAAACCTTTGCTCATTCAAATGTAGCTTCCTCCACAAGGTCAGTAAAGGAAAAAAAAAAAACACAAACAAAAACAAAACAACCACCTTCATGCCTTAACCTAATCACTTTCTATAACATATAAAAAATAAGAATCCAGTTAAACATATATTGAGTTCCAAAGTATTTCAGTATGTATAGATAAAATATATCTTCCTATCTCAAAAGTGAAAAAAAAAAAAGTTACCATCTGCACAGCACAATGCAGTGCTATGGGGATGCAAATAACACTCCTCAGTAGGGCAAATCAGCCACAGCAGAAGGCTACATGTAAGATGTGACCTAGCATCCTTGGAGCACTCCACTGTGTCCTATAAATAAAGACTCCTCAACTATTTAGTTACAAATTGCCAAGCTTTAGTGACTGGCATCCAAAGAGAAACATCAGGTGAAGAACTAAAAGTACAAATGCAACCAACAGTGTTTGAACCCTGGCTTCCTGCTCGCTAATTTGATCTTGATAAGCCTGAACACTGTCGCTATCTGATGAGAAAGTGTACCTTGCTGCCTGTTCTGCAGATGATTTCAGGCACGATGACTTTGCCACCACAAAAGTCTCAAGTCTTATCAGAGTTGGGCAACTAAATTATGTTTTTCAGCTTTCCCATCTTGACCCAGCTCTGACCTCAACTGTTTTATTTTAATTCCATAACTTAAAGACAACAGCAGGTTTTTTTTTTTTTTTTTTTTTTCACTTGGATCGTTTTTTTCCTGGTAATTTACTTGTGAAGAGTTATTTACATTTCATACTGCAAATAGTAAAAGGCCACCTGAATTTCCAACAGTTTCCGTTTGCATTTCTGCACAACCAAGGACCTGAACTTGCAGCTGTACTGCTGAGCGTGTAGAAAGAGGAGAAAAACAGAGAATAGGAGAAGACAGGAAGAGGTGGAGGAGAGAGAAAGTGGGAGACAAAGAGAAAGGGGGAGAGAGAAGGTGGGAGGAAAGACAAAGGGAAGAAGGAGAGACAGCAAGGCAGCAGACAAAGAGAACAAAGGAAGGAGAAAGGGCGAGGGAGAGAGAAATGGGGAGAGTAAGAGAAAGGAGAGAAAAGGGGGAGGGGGGAAGAGAGAGAAGAGGGCGAAGAGTCTATACTCTCTTGGAAAGAAGGAGGGGAAGGTTAACAGTTGGAGTAGCGATATAAATTTAATGTATTTAATATACTATTAACAACTCTGTCACTCAAGATTTCTGATTACGAACTACTTAGATGATTCTCACACTCCACTGCATTTGTTTTCTGAAAATGACTGTTATGCACCTCCCCCAAGCAACTGACAACAAAAACTCCACTAACCATATCCTTCCACTTTTTGGTGGAGCTGAACTTTGTATTTCACACATGACAGAAAGCTGTAAATGTGGTTTTCCCGTTCTCTTTTTAACTAAGGTCATGCCCACTAGTACCCAGGCTACAGTGGCAAGCCTTGAATATTTAAAAATAATTTGTTAATTATAACACTAATTTAAAACAAAGCTGTGATTTCAAGGTCTTGCTGGGCACAGAGGTGTGACTCACTGGCCTGTAGTTCCTCGGGTCTTCCTTTTCTCACTTTTTAAGTATGGGGGTTACGTTTCCCCTCTTCCAGTCAGTGGGAACTTCATCGGGCTGCCCCGACTTCTCCACTATGCTGGACAGTGGCTTAGCAACTTCAGCCGCCAGTTCCCTCAGGACCCATGGATGCATCTCATCAGGTCCCATGGACCTGTGCACCTTCAAGTTCCTTAGGTGGTCTCAAAACTGTTCTTCTCCTATTGTGAGTGGTTCTTTGTTCTTGCAGTCCTTGCCTTGCCAGCTGGGACTTGGACTGTGGCTAGAGCTCTTGTCTGTGAAGACTGAGGCAAAAAAGTCATTGCATACCTCAGCCTTCTGCATACACTGGGTAACCAGGTCTCCTATTTCCTTCTGGAGAAGGCCCACCATTTCCCTAGTTTTCCTTTTATCACCAACTTACCTACAGAAGCCTTTCTTATTGTCCTTGACATCCCTCTTCAGATTTAATTCTATCAGGGCTTTAGCTTTCATGCTGATGAATTCTCTGTATTTCCCTGTATTCCTTCCAGGCTACCTGTCCTTGTTTCCACCCTCCTACAGAGGCCTCCTTTTTCTAAAGGTAGACACATTCAATAATGGTTTTCCAGTATATCAAATGTAGTTATTAAAAAAAAAGATACTGATGTATTGTTTTCAATTTTCTTTGGAAAAGAAAGAAATAACCTGTAGCAAAGAATGTTTTGCTTATGTTCCCCCCACTTCCCCTCTAACTAGCAGAACAATTAAGTACAAGAACAATTAAGTTTCATAGGAAGTAGCGTGGTATAAGAGGTTTGATATTCACTTCCTGATGAATATTCCTTGTATTACTGATAACTGTATCAGAACAGAGAATGAATTTAATATAAATTATTAGCCTACCAGATCTACATTTTTATGATCCTATAATTTTCATAAAGACTTTAATTTTATCTCTCCAAACTAGGTAACTGCTCTCCTGTCCTTATTATGCAGAATAACTCTTAGGAGCAACAGCAGCTTTGTAAACTTCACCAAGTTGCAACATATTCATGTCCAGATAAGCTAAAGGTGGCACAAAGAACAGCACCTCATCCTCCATGCATTATTGTGGTGATCATCAAACTGAAATTATGAAAATTCTTAACCCTTTCTCTCTCTCTCTTTTTTTTCCCCCCCCCATAGTTTTCCCCACTGTTTTTCAAAGTCTATTCTATGCACATAAGGTACAAATTATATCAGGTAACTAGCACAACATATTACATCATTCTAACTTCGACGCCAAAGATTATGTCTAAGGTCTTGATGCTTTCGTTTTATTTGAAATGGAAATCTGCAATTAGCTGAAGTTTTTGATATCTAATTTTAGAAGTGATCATTCTTTACATCTGTGGTTTTAGATGTTTTTTTAAATTGCATTTAACATCTGAACCACCTTACATTGTTCTAATTCATGAAAGAGTTCAAATATGTTGATGTTGCTCTCACAAACTAAATGAATATAAAAAATAAGTGTAACTGTTTTAAATAAGATATCTCAATAAACAATCTCCAGCACATTATTATCTGAAAATGTGTAATAAACTGAAATAGGAATCCATTGGTGTTAAAAAGTTAAAGCTTTTCATTTTTAAGTAATACAAAAAATATCAGATCATATTCAACAACAGAAATAACTGTGTACCAAATGTTTTATTGATTTAGTTAGGTCAAGTTCTTTCTATTGTCAACTGGCAAACACACATTGAACCACATGCAGAGAGCCATGATACCACTATAGCTGAATCACAAATCAAGACTGCTAGTAAACCATAATCAATCTCTAATTAACATAAAAGACCTAATAATATACCCTGGCTTGAGTTTATCATAACTTGTAATGAACACAGCTTGGAGGAGCTATCTGCAAGAACTAATACACACATATCCACCTCTTTATCTGCTGCTGCTTCTCATTGGACTTGCAATCAAATTTAGCATGCTTTGTTTCCAGGCTAGTTCAAATGAAGTGTTCTCAGACTCCTGTTTCCGTGTCCTAGAAAATCCTTGAAGCCACTTTGTTCTCAATCATTTTTTCTCGTAAGGTTTTGAACACACTGGGATTTCAGTAATCATATCGTTTTGATGCCTTCTGATTTTATCTTACTGGTGGTTCACACTACTAATTCTTTGTCATTTTATACTCTGTTCCTGTGTAAATTCATTTGCTGGTGATTCTTAAAACTTCCTTCTGCAAGCACAGAAGATTCTTCCACACCTCACCTCACCCCTTCCCTCCCCTCCCCTTCCATTTTTCCTATCTTGTTTTGCAGAACAGGAATCTGAATCCATAGAAATATATTGGAGATGATTATAATTTATTCTGCACTACTTCCTTATCACTTAAGGTCCAAGGTTTCATGAAAGCTGTCATAATCTCTAGTTGCTTGTTTGGTATCACACCCACCTAACTCATTTAAAACACATGTACCACTATGTGCCGCTATATGTCAAAATGCATTGTCCTTCAAAACAAATGTCACAAATTTAGTCCAATTTACCTTTTAAAAATCTTATGAGGATCTACTTAGCCAACATGCTGAACAGCTCTTAATAATATTAGCCCCTGTATGTATACAAGGAAGGGACTTCTGTACCAGCATGCCAAGCAAACAATCTTTTTGGTTTTCACATATGTCCCCCACCCACTTTCCAGTGTTTGCACAGCATACTAATTATATAAACTCCTAAACAGAAACAAATGTATCCTACAATGCTGATTGAAAACAGAGCTAAAAGTGCCCAACCCACCAAGAACGGTGGCCCCATTTTTTTTGTCCCAACTAGACTTAGGTCCCTGAAGCCCCTCGGTACACATGGGCCTCCTCTCTCAGGAGGCGGGAACAGTGCCCCCTCCCATCTTTTCCGCCAAGATGTTACAAAGGAAATGAAGAAAGCAAAAGAGCTGTCCCTTCAATTACTTCAAAATGTGAAAAGGAAAACAGTAGCCTTCTTTTACTCCCTCCCTAACAGAATGCATCAGCTTCCTGCTGCAACTTGTGCTCTTGTAAGGCAGATAAATGAGGAAAGCAGAGGAGGAAATATGCAACAGTATGAAAAGGTGCTGTCCTCTGTAATCAGCTTGCTTCTGAGAAAACCTTCTTCCACAGTGCTAGTGTTCCACAGAGCTAGTGTACTTTAGGCATTGGTTTGATTGAGATAAAGTTTTTAAAGACTGGAATTATATTTTTTTGTGTCTTGTACAGCTTTGAGCAAATTGCCAGCACTTAAATAATTAATAACAACAACAATAATAACAACAAACAATGATAAGTGCACTCTATGGATACTGAATCTCTTTATAGGGTCCCCTAGAAGTCATTAGGTGTCCTCCCACATAAATATTTAATAAAGATTTGATTTCCAGACACTTCCAGTGTCTAAAATGTTCTCTTGAAAAGCCTATGAAAGCACAGAACTGTTAAACGAAAACCAAACAGGGATATTACTTTTTCACTTTACAAAGTTTGAGCACTTTATGTCAAATGATACATGCTGTTATTATAGCTCTATCTTGAGTAATGGTTTTAATTTTCTATTTCATCAAAGAAGACAGACCATTCTGTTACTAGTATAGGGTTAGAAGTGACTTATCTAGTTAATATTTTAGACAGGGGGAATTGTATTGCAACGTAGACATTAAAAGTGTAAGCTGGTGTACCCAGATGTACAATTAAAAGAAGAGACCATGAGGTGGCCTTTAACCAATATTATTTTTAACATTAACTCTGGGGATGAAAAGTCAATCCCATGGAAGCCAGAGGCAAAGTCAATATTTTACTCTTCCATAGAACCATGTTCTATACAAAATGTATCTGTACCTCATGTGGCATATCTGAGAAACATGTACAACCTTTGGGCAGATTCTCTTAATGGTAACATTGCTTTCAATTGGAAAAAAATGGTATTACTCTATTTTTCCTTTTTATTGCTATATATCAGTTCTGTATACTTATGAGGTAGTGTTGCAGGAAGTTACAGGGATACCTGAAGCATTATAAATTTAATATCTTTAGAAAAAAATATATATTTATTTTTAACCCCATTGTCTGTAAAAATTCAAAGGTCTGAAAGCAGTGTCTTTGAAGGGCTTCCTGAATACAAAGTTATAATAAACAAAATTAATGAAACCATATAGCTAATAACACATTAAGACTTCCATAATAAATTATGCTTATTACTGTGCACCGATGGCATACAATAACAATAGACACAGTCATTCTGCCCTCTATCACCCAATTCACTATAATTTAAATCATTAAAAAAAATACTTTCATTTTCCCTATTTCTTGCCATTTTTGTTGTATGAATACCATAACCCAACAAGAGCCCTGGTGTGGATGCCCTTCAAGGCAGGGGTTTAGCCCTTGAAGCTTAACAGAGGGATAAAAGAAGAGTGCTCCCTATAGCAATGTTCTGTGGAAACTCTTAAGACTGTCTAGCACATGATAGGCATGACATTGACCTGGAGAGGTTCACTCACACAGATGGGAGTTATTAGGAGAAACTCACTACAAAGTGAAGGGAAGGATGTTACGGATCTGAAGTCCTAGGGAGGGAGAGGCTGGTACACCTGTGACTTGAAGGACCACGCTGTTCCAGCTTCCCTACCTATGCTGACAGCGCCTTGGGATATCTTCTGTTCTTTCACTGACTGTATCACTGAACTTATTTTCTTCATTACAAGCTCAATACAAATTTTTACAGCCTAATTTAGGTATGTTTTACTTAGCTCCCACACTTGTTTTGCCTCCTCACAAACACATAAATACAGCTGTGCGGGTACACACTAAAGCTATTTGAATCATCATGATATACAAATAAACAAAAACCCCTCCAGTGCTCTGCTGTCCTTCTGTACTTTTTATCCTTACCTATCAGACTTAACATTCAAATTTTATTCTTCCTAGCGCCAATACTTGACCTCTGCATGATCTTTAAAGCTAACAATAAACCTACAAGCAGTATAAAATAACAGTATGAAAACACCCTACTTGCTTTGAAAATGAAAAAAAAAAGTTTTTGGAAAGGAAAAGGTAGCAATACATTTACAATTCCAGATAAAACTCATTATCCTTGTTAACCAGACCATGGAAATCTGAACTGGCAGAAGTGTAGTACCAGTTCATCCCCACCAGCCTCTGTCTTGCATCCTCACCAGAAGCATTGCTGTGTTCAAAGCACAGTGTCACTGCGACTCAGCCTGTGGTGTGCCATTCCCCATGAGAAGCACCATTTCCCCTTCGAGGTCTGGGACTTCTACACCATGACTGCTGCAGGCAGCGATGCAGGAGGGAGTCCTGTTCTGCACCCCACAGCAGGAGACTTGCTCACACAGGCTGTGAAGCTTCTGCATAGCTCTGTAACATCACCTCTTGCCTTGCTAGTGATCCTTCCAAGCTGCCTACCTGGGAACCAGTTTCTTTGAGCAGAATGCTGTCATCAACAGACAAAAAGTTTCCTTCAGAAAGCAAGTAGTAGCAGTATGTTGAACCACTGGCTGGCCACTGTCCACTCTGAAATTTTTGCTTTTATTCACACATACAAAACCACGGTGTTTATATAAACAGACATAATTTTGGTCTTTTATAGTATTTTTGAGCTGCAAAATAGTCCAAATTTTACATTAAATGAATTTTTAAAATCCAGCCACTCTAATCTCTAATTCCTAATTTCACAAGGCTTAACAAGATGGAACTTGCATTATCTTAAATAACAGCACAGAAAAATATTATGCTGTAACTGAGTTACTGTTTGAAGCATATGTATAACTTAGTTAAAAAACACTTACTGTACCAATGTTCAGCCATATTGACTGGTTTGTTGGACAGATCAGTTTTACTGTGTGACTAAGGCACATATAATGGTTTTATTTAATTTATAATTTAATTCGATGCTTGTAATACAAAAAACATCCTGAGGATACCCTTTACATAACATAAAGAGCCTCTAAATTCAAGTAGAATGATACCCACTTATTTCAATCCTGTATTTAGGTAATTGGCAGAAACCCTTCAGTAACTAAAAATTTCCACTTAAGAACAATGGTTTTGTATCTGTATATATGTGACAAAAATATTCCTGTAAATAAGGATATAAAATGTACTATAAGATTCAGATGGAATATTCTTCTACATAGCTCTCTTAAATTTAAAATCCAAATAGCATTTTACTCCACAACAGTGTTTGATAAAAACCTCGTGAAGTTTCTTCTCAAAGCAATTGAATATAGATTAAGTATTAAAAGATTTTGACTTTTTCCAGTGTAATAAAACCCTGGGAAAATATTCGCTGAGTGCACTGTTAGACTAAGAAATGAAAGTAGAAAAATTATTTGTGTAAACAAACAAACAAACAAAGATATCTACAATATTTTAACTGAAAAAAAAAAGGAAAAAAAAACATTTTATTATTTAGGAGATAATTATTATATTTACTCCTGCATAGAAAAAACAAAAAACAAACAAACAAAAAGACTATGTCAAAGATTAATAATGCCTTTTTAATAGAAATGTAAAATTATGCTTTACTAATGCTGGAATCAAAAGAAGCTTCCTAGCTGTAGATATTTTCACAATGTTAGGGCCATCTCACAGAGTATTTAATTAGTATTTAATCTAGATTCCATTAGCCAGACCAGCCTCATCAACAACTCTTCACTAACTTAAGTAAGACGCCACAATCTTAGTTACTTGAAGTTAATTATAATATGAAGATAGGCTATTAATTAGTGATTTTTTTACTAGTTATAAAGAACGTAAGACAGAAATGATTAGAAATACTTACATTGGGTTTATGTGGCAAGGTTTTGGTAGTGGGGGGCTGCAGGGGTGGCCTCTGTAAGCAGAGTCCAGCAGCTGCCCCTTGTCAGAGCAGAGCCAGCCCCAGCTGCTCCAAAAGGGACCTGCTGCTGGCCAAAGCTGAGCCAGGGAGTGATGCTAGGTGGGCCTCTGGAAGAGCAGAGTTAAGGAAGGGGGAAAATACTGCTGTGCTACAGCATCTGTGAGAGAAGAGTGAGAAATGTGAGAGGCACAGCCCTGCAGCCCCCCATGTGAGTGCAGCAGGAGGGCAGGAGGTGCTCCAGGCAGGCAGCAGCAGTTCCCCTGCGGCCTGTGCAGGGAGAGGCCCCTGGTGGAGCAGGCTGTCCCCCTGCAGCCCATGGGTCCCACATGGAGCAGATCTCCACGCTGCAGCCCCCCCGTGGAGGAGCCCCCGCTGGAGCAGGTGGATGTGGCCTGGAGGAGGCTGCGGCCCATGGAGAGCCCCCGCAGGAGCAGGCCCCGGGCCGGAGCTGCAGCCCGTGGAGAGGAGCCCACGCAGGAGCAGGGGGTCTGGGGGGAGCTGCCGCCCACCCGGGGGGGACCCGTGCTGGAGCAGTTTGCTCCCGGGGGATGGATGGACCCCGTGGTACGGAGCCGTGTGGGAGCAGTGCTTGAAGAGCTGCTGCCTGTGGGCAGCCCCCGCAGGCTCAGTTCGGGAAGGACGGCATCCCGTGGGAGGGACCCCACATGGAGCAGGGGCACGGAGTGACTGTGAGGGAGTGGCGGAGACAAAGCGTCAGGGACTGACGGCAGCCGGCATTGCCCCGTTCCCCTGCGCTGGTCAGGGGGACGAGGCAGAAGGAGGTGGATTGGGGGAAGGTGATTTTAGTTTGCTTTTAGTTTCTCACTGCTCTAGTATGCTAGCGATAGGCAATAAATTATATTAATCTCCCTTATGTTGAGTCTGTTTTGTTTGTTACAGTAATTGTTGAGTGACTCCCTGTCCTTATCTCGACGCTTGAGCCCTTTCCATTTTATGTTTTCCCCCTTTTTCTTCGAGGAGGGGAGTGAGAGAGTGGTTGTGGTGGAGTTCAGCTGCCCAGCAGGATAAAACCACCACAATATATTATCTTATGCTGTACCTGCAATGTGTTATGAAACCATACAAAAAACTATGGTAGTAAGTGTAGGCAGCCTTTTTTTTTTTTTTTTTTTTGAATAAAGCATTTTGAGCTTATATTTCCTAATTCTAAAAATATTGAATGTTTTCTATACTAGCAATATATAATGTTTTGTATACTAGCTAGCTATACTAGCTATAGTAAGAACTATTCAACTGTAAACTTCCAAAGTACAGAATTGAACTGGACAAGGATTTGGCACTTTTATGGGAAGAATTTGCTAGACAGCAGTATCACAAATATGTTTTTGATAAAGAGGATTACCTGAATTATGAGACCTCGGTTACCTCTACAAGACAGCAGACATTTCCCAAATGTTTTCACAGAATCACAGAATCATCTAGGTTGGAAGAGACCTCCAAGATCATCTAGTCCAACCTCTGTCCTAACACTAACAAAACCTCCACTAATGTTTTATAACATGTTTCTAGCTATTTTTGATGAGACAATTAGAACTGAGACTTTTTAGTATGCATTTTAACTAGAGGGCTGAGAATCTAAAGTTGAAGACAATTTAATGAAAATAATTATGAACTGATTATATTCCAAGTATTCCAAGTATTCTTGGTCTTTCCTTTCTTTCTTTCCTTTCTCTCTCTCTCTTCCTTCCTTCCTTTCCAGTCATTAGAGAAACAAAACTACTGGTTAAACACACACAAATTATCTGATTGAGGAAGAAGAGCAAAAAGACATTCTGGACAAGTCATAATTTTTCAACAGTCTTAAACTTAGAAGTTATTAAATAGAAATGGATACTGTGTCAGATGAGCGAGCCTAAGTAAAAAGTAATAGATTGACAATGTAGGGACAAAGATGAAAAAGGATTGGGCACGAACTTAAACAAAACTAGCAAAGGACAAAGAACAGCAGAAATTGTGTTGTACCTATGCTCAGCCGTTACAGGAAGACAAAAGAAAATGATTACTAGATTATTCTATTTAATAAGGAAATGAAAATATAAGGAAAAAAAACCAAACAACTAAGGAAATCTGTCAACACACGATGGTGAAAAGACCAGAATTAAATGCCCTTTTTAATTCAGTCTTTGCTGAAGGAATCACCTATGACCAGATGGCTAACACAATTACAACAGCAATGCCTCAGACTGACTTGGATGATGGACTAAAAAGTATGCTCATTAAATTAAAGACCAGTTCGGAGGACTGAACGAAAATTCAGAATGATATTGAGCAATTGTAGAAATTATTAAAAAATACCATGAAATTCAATAAGTACAAATGAAAAGTCCTTTGTTTAGGAATAATCAAATCAGCAAAGGTACAATAATTTCTCTTACATCTACTTAATGATAATCAACAGAGCAGAGAACAGAGAATAGCTGAAGAAAAATCTATAAACTATAATTTATAAAAAACTGAAGATAAATGAATACTAGGATTTGTTGTCAAACAGGCAATCATCATGTAAGACTGTATAGTATGAGCAACTACAGATTATAAGACTTGTGAAGTAATTCTTTCTCTTTATCCAGTGCTGCTGCTAAAGAGTATCATAGCAAATTTTGAGACATGCACTTCAAGAAAGTTGTGTACCAGTTAGTCTGGAAACCACAGAAAAGCAGGAAAAGTGATCAGAAGTCTAGATATCGTGATCTGCAAGGACTGGGACTGGAGAGTTTGGGAAGAGGTAGTTTCACACATCCACTCCAAGCCCTGCAAACAGCAACACAACATATTCTCTGCTTTTGATCAATGGTGAAGTGGTCTCAAGTTGCAGTAAGAAATGCTAAAACAAGCTTTACACTGCTGAAAAAATAAACATTGGAAAAGATTGCTAGGAATAAGGTAAAATCTCCAAGAAGGTAAGTTTTAACAGTACAGATCCAGATACTTCAGGATACTTCCAACAAGAGATTTCAGGACCCGTTTCCTACGTCTCTGTGGCAGTCTGCAAGTGTATAGCTCTGAAAGCCTTTTAACAGTGATTACTGTCAATCTGACAGATGTCAAGTGGCATATAGAACATTATGCTGTATAAGATATAACCAGTGCTTTGGCCTTAGCTACTTTCACATTTGTAAAAAGTTGCCACAACTACTCTATTGTACTGGAAACACGTAGTAGCACACCGGTGGTAATTTTCAAACCACTCAACTTCCTGTAACATTTAGGAATGAGAAGAAGATGTATGAGAAAATTCAACAGAAAAAAATGTGAGACCAACAAGAGGCAAGCAATATAGTAAGGTGTAAAATGTCAGAGAAAACATCTAAAGTAGGCCTTCCTTCTTCTTACAATAGAAATTCAAATTGGACTGAATCATTTCTCTTACATAGCATATAAGAACAAATCAAATGAGCATCTAGTTTAAGATTTATTTTAGTCCTAGTCCACATTACAATTTAAAAATGACAGGCATTCAAGGTTTCCATGCAGTGTCAAAAATCTTCTCTATTCCAGAAAACAACTGAAGCCACAGGCCAAACTTACACAGTTATGCTCAGAAAGGACTCAAAAGTCTTGCATAAGACACTATTTAAGTTTCCTCTGAATTATCTATTATTTGTTCATGTTTCCTGCTAAGGAATGAAATCAGGCTTCCCTGCATTCTTATTTTTCTTCTAATAACTTGATGAAAAGTAGTTATTCTCTCACCCTCAACTAGTTATAATTAATTTTGCACTTCAGTTTTTCTTCAATGATACATAAATACAAGCTAAAAATAGCTGCAGGGAGAAAACACTGATGAGTGGCCTGTTCTCAATAGGTTTTATTTGAAAAAGCAACACAGCAAGATATATTAGTGGTACTGTAGACAGTGCATATATTGTACTTGTTCAAATACAGGAGTACACTGGTAGTTGGCCAGTAAAAGACTAGCATAGTGCTCTGATGCTAAAGGCTTAAACTTGGCTGAAAAGTTGTGGTAGTGAGCCATTTCATTATACAAAATCTTCTAAGACCACCCTACAAAGACAGGGGATCAACAAGCTTTGAAATGGATATGCAGAATTTCCAGAAAATTTTAACATGAATGCTAGAGAAGTTATCTGGAAATTAGGTGATCAGAAAAACATTCCAGAGTTGTATATATTTCGCTTTAGAAGCAGCATGGCCATAGAATCATAGAATCACTAAAGTTGGAAAAGACCTTCAAGATCGTCTGGTCCAACTGCCTCCCCCACACCAATACCCACTAAACAACACTGAGCTTAAGGCCCATTCAACATGAAAATGGGTGAGAAAAGTCAACATACACAGAAGATGTTTGAAGTTTGGATATTTTAAAGACATGCTTCTGCTCAACCTTACTTCATATACATGCTTGCCAGCTGCATGCAGGAATCAGCAGGGAATGTGCCTCTGCATCTAAAGAGTTTGGCACTAACAGCTGCCCTGCCTTGAATAGAAATATGACAGTCCTAGGAAAGGGGTCATCCTTTTCTGCCTGTAGTTAAATGTCAAAATGTACCCCTTGGAATATCCATGCCAGCTTAATAAGAAATTCATATGGCAAATTCTGATTTAAGATGTCCTTAAAATGAATGGATGCGTAATTATACCTAATAGCAATGTGACACAAGAAGCAAACAATACTTTTGCATATGATTTTTCTAGAGAATTAATGCCACATATGGGTTATTTAGACTATTTGGTTTGATCTACTGTTTACCCTGATATCTATTCGGAGCCTGATAATTTTTATTTGGCTTGTGCATTTTCTGCAGCAGTGTCTAATCTTGACAGCAAGAGAATGCATTAGGACATGCTGAGTTTACATCTTGCATCAATGATTAATCACTTTGTTGCAAATTTCTATCTCTGAATTAGTGAAGAATCTCCTGAAAAGTTTATATCACAATGTGGGAGTATAGGTCAGAGATCTGATCTGTAATAATAGCAGATTCTCAACAAAAGCACTCAAAAACAGAAAATGAGAAAACGTAATGGAGAGAGTAGTTCCAGATGTAAGCTAGAACAGTATAAATAAACCTTCAGATCAAATGCTTCTACATGTGATAATTATTTACAGAGAAGCCTATAAAATATATCAGTCTTCATTAATAGACTTTTAAAAGTTTAGAACAGTAAATACACTGCTAAATAAGTAAATAAAAATAAAAAGACTGTTAAGTTATAAAACACTACTTCTTAGCAGTCAATTTCCTAGTAAAAAACAAGCAAAACATTTTTTTTTTCAAAAGCAACATTAAAGTTTTCTAAGCACAAATACTATTTTAATTATATTTGAGGTATTTCTGATGTACCACTTGAAAAAAACGTGTAAACACATATGGTTTCTAACACAGAACTGCTCAGTAATGAAACTCTTCTGAATGAGTTACTGCATGCTACCTGTGTTGGTAGTGGTTTTCTTTGGACTCTGAAAAATAATTTTTAATTTTATCAAAAGAAATTTAAAAACAACAAAAAATGTATTGGCGTTGCTTCAGTTGGTAAAGAAATATTTATGAAAATTAATGTAAAGAAGAAATAAATGGATATTCACCCTAAAAACTAACAAATTGAAATTTCTATATAAAATATAAAGAAAATTGGAAAGTTCTGGTTAAATCAGATTTCCTATTCATTAGTTTATTGATGACCTACCCACTCTGCATGATAAAATTTTAAAAGACTGAAACATAAGACCCTTTTTCTTTCTAGAAAAACACAATTAGAGTTTACATCAGTAAAGATTACATATAAAAATAGACTGTATCTATGTCATGGCTTTTAAATACAGAAAAACTACTTCAATTTTTTCAATGACAAGCTATACTTGTATTGTATGCTTAGCAATGGGAAATTGTGTTTGAATAATATGAAGTGTAAAAATAATAGTTTATATGTCCTATGCTTATCAAAATTGATTAGTGTTTTCGGCTGTCCTATAAAGACATGAAGATATGAAGAGATCTAATAATTACTTTTTCAACAGGAGGTATTCAATACTGTTTGAAAATTGGGGATGTCTCACCAAATTCCCCAAAGAACTGCTGCTCCAAGTTCAGAGTAGTGATTTTTCTGTGATGAATTACTAACAATTAGAACATGACAGAAAGCATGATTGAACTTGTCATTGCCAACCTAAAGGGCTAAAACAACAGACAACCTCCAGTTCTTGGCTGTAATTTTAATCAGAAGCAAATGAAATAATAAAACATCTTCCTTTCTCTAGAATGTGTTTTAACTAATTGCTAAATTATTGTTATTTTTATTTTTATTTATTTATTGAGATATGAGCTAAAACTTACATCTACTTCTCCCATTCTTTTGATTTATTTTTTTTTTTTCAATCTTCCACTCGGAAGGGACTAATGCAATGCTGACAGCAATTATACTTTGGAATAGGTTTCTCAGAAGTGGTGGAATCTCAATTTCGCTCAATGGATATATTTGAGACTTAGCTTGGTGGGGCTTTTGCTAACCCAACTAAGGCCCTGCTTTCAGAAGCCAGTGGGACCTGATACAACCCCCTGCAGGGGGAACATCTATCCCCACAGATCCCTGCTGGCTTACAGTTTTCTGTGATTCTGTATTAAATTCAGAACAATGATCTCACAGTGCAAACGTTAGTTTATTTGGCTACCTTGGTTACCAAATATATTATATTGAACAAGTATGCAGAAAATCTAAATATATAAAAGAGTAAAGTGCTACAGATGTTGTTTCTGTATTTTAAAATGGGAAATAAAGAACCAGATAACTAGTTTTTTTTTTCTTTTCTATTGCTTGGGTTTTTCAGTTAGATTTCTGCAGCTTATTCCAAGTCTTGTATTTGCTACCTTAGGTAAATAAGGTCACTAGATAAGCAAGTGAATAGCTGAAAGAGTATCAGCTCGTGCACACATCTATATAATAATGTATAAAACTGCAAAAGCTAACAGTTCTTAATTTGTCTAAAGAGCATAATGAAAGGATTTGTTAAATAACAACAAAAACAAACAAAAAAACCAAACGTCTGATTATCCAACAACAGACCAGCAATCTTACGTAAGGAATTCCTCATCAGTTGAGTAGTTACTCAGGTAATTTCATTAGTTTGGTTCTAATCTTCCTCACATTCCACTAACTAATTGACTAAATGAGCTGCAGTTTGAACCTCAGACAGCTGTATCTCAGCTTCCTAGTGGGAAAATGACGGTCATGATGAAGATAAGCAATTTCTGTGTAGTACCAAACTAGCAAACTATCCAGTTTCCAAAAGATTTCAAGTCTGTTACTTTATCATTGCACTTTTTTTTTTTTTTTTTTTTTCTGTAGGGCTTTAGGGGAAATATCTTTAGGCAATTATTGGCATTCCAGATTGATAAAAGCTAAGAAATTCTTAAGATAGCTATGTTGTGTTGTATACTCAGTATGAGAAAACCTACTTAGAGTATAAAACTACTATTACAAAGATTTACTGGCAAAATTCAGTATCTAGTTCAATAATTGGAACTCTGGAATCAACTTGTTTTGCTACTTGTTTGTATGCATTTTTTATTAGTTACAATATTTTGGTTTCAGAATTACCAAGTGCATGGTACATCTTATGTTATACGATAAGGATGCTACAATGTTTATCACAAAGCTATGGCAATGGGTCCAATTTACACAACAATTACCCAGAAGTGCCTTAAGAAAAAAGGATAGAGATTAATTAACTTTGTTGAAGAAACAGTACTGTTCCTATTGTTTTGTTCACTTCAGTCTCATCTCCCAAGAGTAACTATCCAATTATAATCTGATATTAAGCTCAGGATTCTACAGTACTTTATATATATCTTTATATATATATATATATATGTATATATAAACATAGCACAATATACATGCCTCACTGTAAGCAAGCACTTCATGTTTGCTGCACTGCTAATGATGAAGCAAGGAAATGTACTGATTTTCAAAATACATATCAAGTTCTATTTGAAAAAAAAAGAAAAAAAAAAAAGGATGAACTAATTATCCTGCAAGTCAAGACCTAAGTCAATGAAATTAGAAAGGTCATTACTAGCACAAAAAGGAAACTTCAGAATTATCTTAGACACATTCAACTCCATTTGTGGTGTGTATGTGTCAGGTTTACATAAAGAAGGCAGTTTCAAACCTATGGTAGATGAAGCTTATGGTTCAATGAAATATTAAATACAACAGCCAACTCCCGTTCTTGTTATTAAGCAGTTTTACTTAGTCTGAACAAGAGATGTTCCTTGGTTTGAAAGAACATATGACAAGCCTGAAGAAAGAAAAATGGCATTCCGCAGCTTTGTAATGAGACTTGCATTTAATGTGCATCTATAAACAAGGATTCAATTTATTTTACACTGTCATACTTTACCACATCTTCCACAAAATTACAAGTTACACAAACTGAGTCTGTAAGTAACTTTATGAATCTTGAAATACATGGCTTATGTGGTTAATTAAAAATGCCTTTTGAATATTAGCCCTACAAAGATACAAGTACTGTGAGGGTTATTCACAAATACTTGTCAGAGTATGCAGAGATGTGATGAGGAAGGCTAAGGCCCATTTGGAATTAAATCTGGCAACAGGTGTCAAGGACAACAAGAAGGGCTTCTTCAAATACGTCAGTAGCAAAGGGAAGACTAGAGAAAATGTGGGCCCACTGCTGAATGGGGTGGGTGCCCTGATAATGAAGGATACAGACAAGGCAGCTGCTGATTGCCTTCTTTGTTTCAGTCTTTACTGCTAGGGCCAGCTCTCAGGAATTCCAGACCCTGGAGACAAGAGAGGAAGTCTGGGGAAAGGAGGACTTTTGCTTGGTTGAAGAAGGTCAGGCTAGAGATCATTTAGGCAAAGTTGACACCCACAAATCCATGGGCCTGAATGAGATACACCTGCAAGTGCTGAGGGAGCTGGTGGATGTTACTGGTAGGCTACTCTCTATCATCTTTAAAAGATCGTAGACAACAGGGGAGGTGCCTGAGGACTGGAAGAAAGCCAGTGTCTCTCCAGTCTTGGCAAGAAGGAGGAATGAGGAAGTTACAGGCCAGTCAGCCTCAACTCCATCTCTGGAAAGGTGACAGAACAGCTCCCCAGTACAAGAGGGACATGGAGCTACTGGAGTACAATGGAGGTCTACAAAGATGATTAGGGGACTGGAGCGTTTCTCTTATGAGTTCTGAAAGAGCTGGGCCTGTTTAGCCTGGTGAAGAGAAGACTGAGAGGAGATCTTATCAATGTATTCAAATATCTTAAGGGAAGGTTTCAGGAGGATGGGGCCAGGCTCCTTTCAGTAGTGCCTAATGACAAGAAAAGAAGCAACAGGCACAAACTGAAACACAGGAAGTTCTATCTGAATAGGAGGAAAAAAATCTTTAATGTGAGGGTGACAGACCACTGGAACAGGTTGCTCAGAATGGTTGTGGAGGTTGAATATCTTCTCTGGATGTGATCCTGTGCAACATGCTGTAGGTAGCCCTGCTTGGAAAGGGGTGGACCAGATGATCTCCAGAGGTCCTTTCCAACCTCAGTCACTTTGTGACTCTCTGTGACTTAACTTTAGCAAGGCTGGGCTTGCTTTGTAATCAGTAAGGCAGAGAAACTTCCAAGGTAGCTATAAGTTTCTATCTGGAGGACTTTCTCGCTAGTGACTAACTAGATATGGATGTCCTGAGATATTGCCCTGTCTAGGATGGACTGAAAGCAATTCAGCTAGATCTTCCTCATTTCCAGTAAGGCTAACTGTACAGTATAAGGCACTTCAAATTTCCCATATTGAAAGGCCTGTTCAAACATGATAGGAAAGGCAGCACTCTAGTTAAATAATATTAGATTATCAGAAAATTTCAAAAATTGACCTCTTTCAGATTTGTTATGACATATTCAATTATTTTCAACTGTGGATTGTAGCCACAAGCTTGCCCCAGGAAGAAGTGCTGCTGCTGTCCCTTTTGTCATGCCTTTTTGTCCCCTAGCAACACCTATCAAAGTGTTTTCCCACAGGAATATTGAGTGGTGGTTACTATTGTTCAAAATATTAACTCCTCCTCACTCTGAGTTAATTTCGTTGTGTGTAAATTACATGCATATATGTAATATGGGTATGAGAGGATGTCTTCACTTCCATTATATTCACAATTCAAAAGAAAGCAAAAAAAAAAAAAAAAAAAAAAGCTTGTCTGTCTGTTGTGCTACCTCTGTGTAACAAGCCAAAAAGCAAAAGTGAATCTGTATCTGAAAACAAAAAAGAAAATATATCCAACAAGTGCAGTATCAAAACTGTATCTGCTAGGACCTGTTCAGTTTGCATATACAGTGTTGATGTTTAATTAAAACATAAAATATCAATTTAAACAAAGAAAAAACAAAAGACAAAAAAATCTATTTCAAGAGTACTTTAAATTTCAAAGCACAATTATTATTTAAAGCTAAGACACGTCCAAGATGCTTTGTTTACTTTTAAAAATATATCTGCAATGAAAACAAGTTATTGGGGTTACTGTTGCAGTCAGAATAAGTTCTATCAAGCTGGAGTAAGGAAATGTACACTGAGGACAACCAAAACAGTGTTTTCTCTGCTGTGTAGTGATATCACAAAGGATAATAATAATAATAATAATAATAATAATAATAATAATAATAAGTTGTGTCTCCTTCCACCAGTTAAATCTAATGTGAGACACAAGACAGTATTTTTTCATAATAATCAGCTAGCTAACAGTCTGCAAAAAATTAGCTAGAGAGTTCAGTTGCTGTTAATATGCAGCCAATTCTGATCACTGTGAGTTCTGCTAAGTTTGCTAAGGCCCTCACCTTGTAGAGTGCTCTGTGTGAATGGACTGATATGGTTTCTTAAGAATTATAATATACATGAAGTTCCCTAACAACTTTTTGAGAGTTAAGATCTTCTATTAAGTGTCTGAGGATATCCACAGAGTAGCTACAAATTTGGTTATCTGAGGTGACTTCATTTTGTTCTCTTTTGCTCATTTGTTGATAAAATATATACTTATTCCCTATTTACATAGATGTGAGACAATTAATATTAAGTTTTACTTTAAAAAATCCTATCTTCTTAATAGATATTATCTATCCATTTTAATTAAGTTTAACAGGAATATTTTATTTAGAAGTCTGAGCTGAGGATACCCAAGTATTCATTTTATGTCACATAAAAAAAATAGTTGCTTCATACATTTGAAAAAATGGAACTTTAATAATAGTCGTGGTTTCTAAACAAAACTGGTACTAAACGGAATATCCCCTTTTTTTTTTTTTTTTTGCTATACATTTTTTTCCATTTAGTGGAAAAAGGGGAAAAAGAAAAAAAAAGAAAAAAAGATCTACAAGTGAGATCCTGGAGTTTTGACCTTTAATTTCAGCCTATATGCTAATTCTCCCTAGTTAGGAATCAGTTTTCCAAATCATCAATATGGAACACTAAGCATAAGCCTGCACTGAGGTTCAAAAAAGCAACTTTGTAAACATGAAAGTTTTCAAACTGATTTTTGTTAAAAATAACATTTGAAAACTCATTGTTTTTAAGTTTCAGCTTGCCATAGAATTTATCTTTCATATTCCTATATCATTGCTTTCTTCTTTGTTATCAGTAAAAACTAACACTGACCTTCCTCCTAGAAGGTTCAACTTCTAACTTCTGTTTGAAACACTAAAGTGTCTTTTCTCAGAAGAAATGCTACATGTATGTGCCACCAGAAACGAGAAAGAATACACCATTGCTGCGACCCTTCATTAATCAGAGGATCTTGGCAACAGAACCAGAGCTTGTATATGGTCTCTGCATGAAAAACTATTTTCAAAGGTAACCTTGCCAAGGGCTATATTCTGTCTTGGCAAAGGAAGCAAACTTACTTTTCTATCAGTCAGTTCACTCTGCATGAGAAACAGGTGTTATGATAGGAAATGGGACTTGGAGCAGGAACAAAATAAAATTCTCTAAAAATAAGTTTGGTTTGAAAAAATTGGAGATAATAAACCTGCGGGGCTTACATGTTTTTGCAAAATGCAAATCATGAAAACTGGTTAAGGAATTAAATGCTCTTTTTCAAAAATGACCATGGAGATTATAATCATTAATTAAAATCATGTAAATAATGTTCTGAAAGAACTCGTCCTTTTCATCTCATAGGTTTCAAACAGCCTAATGGTAAAAGGTTTAGTCCCAAAAGAGTTACTCTAATTAAAACTAAAACTTTAGTATAATTAATAAGTGTGAGTAAGCTTGCAATCACCTCATCCACTTGCAATGACAATTTTTAAACATTCAAATTGTATTTTAAAGCATCATTATACCAGGCTACAATGGATTATATTCTTACATATCCATTTTAATGGTTTCAATCAATTAATTAATTGCTGCTATTAAAACTTTCTTGACTTGTGATCTTCTTAAAGCTCTGTATGTGATAACTTTTATTCTGCACATAACTTCTGTCACTCACCTGTAGGGATGTATAGTCAAAATACACAAACAAACAGACAAAGCAAAAATAATTACAGAGTAAAATGCATCTATACTGTGCACATATTGTCTCTATATTCTGTAATTTCTCCACTGGAATCCAGTATATGAAGAAAAGTTTTAAATTCAGTGAGAAAAGTTTTTAATAGTGAGTATTCGTTAGAAAGTTCTCATTTATTACTAAATAGCAAGATACTATTGCTATTATTTAATATACTCTGTTTCCAATATTCCAATATACATTTTTTTTCTGAAATGATGATTTAACTCACAAAACAAATTGGTATAATAGAAAAATGAAGAAAAAAACAAAACACCACAAAACACAACAAACTACAAATATTTAGCATTTAGTGAAATAGGATAGCCATACTTTCTATTTTCCTCTTCTAATGGACTGAGTAAAATGAAGGGATTTATATTATAAGTGTATGCGCTTATTCTGAGAACAGGAAAAAGAACATAAACTTGAGCTCCAGTGTGTACTTACTGCGTTGTTGAATTCTTATTGAATAAGGAAAGACAAAATGTAAGTAAATCTGCAGTACTGTGACAGAATATTTATCCTTTCTACTCACTTTTTTTCCAAACAAAATTATTCTGGCAAGGGAGAGAAAAATCTCTGCGTATCACACACTGAGGCTCAGTTAAGATATACTGTCCGTTTCATGTAAACAAGAGGGGAAATCACTTGCTCTATTTTGAACCTAAAAGATGTTTTTAGGATTCCTTAACCATATTTACTGTATCCAGTTAGATGAATGTCAGTCCTTTTGCAGGAAGTACAGCAAATCAGAAGGTAAGAGTGCATTTCATGATTTAACATAAATTGCATTGACATTTAAAGAAAAAAATGCGTTCTAAAAAGAAAGCCTGTAAAGTTTTATGAAAGAAAATAAGAAATAATGAAAGAAATTATGAAAGAAAATAAAGAAATATGTTAAAACCTTTTTTCCAGTTTTGAAATATATTGACACTCAGTTTTTAAAAATGTGATTTTTTTTTTTTAATTTCTGCAGAGTATTTTTATCTGGAGGCATTTCACTGCAATAAGAATGGTAAAACTGTATTATTGATAGAAAGGGATACATTTTAAAATGTATTTCAGAAAAAAAATATAAATAAATGCAGCTAACAACCACCTTTGACTTCAACTACACCTGTAAACAGCAGAAACCCGAGTAAAATTTTCCAACCTATTTTTCTATTCATTCTGCTACTATGAAGTAATTTGTTACTGTTACACTTTAAACAAATACAATTCAAATAATACAAGAAGTTTGCTTTTTTTTTTCTTTGAATTGTTGCCCTGATCTGTAACAAACTAAAAAAGCATGCCAATTATTCTTTCTTTTGTAAATACCTGACACAGTAATAAAAAATCTGAAAGGTGCAAATGGAACAAACTGATAGAAAATGACGAAGATCAGTATAAAATATTTGCCTTGAATTGGATTGTGAAATTCTTGCAACTTACCTAAAAGCTGCAAACACAATTTGCAGTGATACATACTCTTGAGATATAAATACTCTCACAGACTGTTAACCATCCCTTCTTATAAACTCCTCATCCAAATAAATAAGAATAAATCTAACAACTTTTAACTTCTTACAGGATTATTTTTGTAACTTTTTGTAAGCACTGTAGTACAACCTGAAACATCTTTAGATATAGCAATTTTGCCACATTTTGGTTAGTAAGAGACTATATACGGAAAGAGACTTCTAACCCCAAAGGACAAATACATTTAACCATAATAATGTTTAACAAGCTCTCAAATCCTAGACTCTAAGGATGGCACTATTTTAAACATATGCCTTTATTCTAGACAATACAGAAGTCACATTGTAGAGGAGCAGATAGCATGAAAAAAGCAAATGCATTATTTTAAAGTTAATTTTATTTTAGTTGTAATTGAAACGCTCTATTAACTAACCTAGTTGAATTGTTTTCTGTAATCTAAATAAACATGAAATCAGAATCACTAGGCAACACATGAGAAGGCATACAGTGCTCTAGCTTTATTTCCTAAAATGAGCATTTAAATTTCCATTTGTGTTCAATAACAAGGAACAGATTATTAGATAAAGTGGAATGCACAAAAGACTGAAGTATACTAGCATCACCTATTAACCCCTAAAATCCATGTTACAAACATACAAACATCACAATTTACTTGTTTTCAGTAATGATGAGTAAATTAGAAAAAAAAACAACACAACACTATTATTGTTTTGTAAAAAATTTAAGGTATTGTACTGCCAAATCTAAAAATTCTCCTGACTCGCATCAAATAAAGCACAGGTCATATCAGCCAACCGCTTATATTCAAACATCATTTCCCTCACCCATTAAAGTGCCATGAGACTATTGAGTTAATCAACAAGAGATGCAAGATACATGGGAAACACCGTTCTAAACAACCAAGTTGCAAGTATCCCTATATTTTTTTAAAGCACAAAATGGATTATATATTCACCAGTGTTTATTTGAATCTTCCACAAAGTCCATGAAATTATGAACTTGGTAAACAGGAAAACTGTGAGTAAAATCCAGTAATTTCTGTACCATAGAGAAATTTATTTACTTAGTTGTTTGTTAAAGAAGAAAAACATTAGTGAAGAGGATGGTTCTTCATTCCTAGGTGAACGTCAGGCCTAAATTTTTCCACCATACATGTGGAAGTAGATTAATTTTTATGAATATCTTTTCAAAGGTGAATATTGTTTCACACACGGTGAATATCGTTTCACCTTGTCTTCATGATTTCTATGATTTCTATGGAAGACTGCAATAAATAAATACAATAATAAATTTCAATTTACTTTTACAAAAACAAATTGCTTTCAAAATGGAAAGAAATTCACTAAAGAACTATACTGTAGTGTAATGCTTGCCCACAAATACGTAACCTAATATATTATTCAAAGTTTATAAAGAATGCTACTTTGCTGGATTGGGAAGAATGCTGTCAATAAAAATTCCTGGTCTGTCTGATAATTTTAATTGCACTGATCGAACTTTGCTAATTCTGCTTGACTACAGTTAAATAATGTCAGATCAACTTCGGTAGGTGTACAATTTCAGATGATCACAGTACTCTCCTAGCAACCATCTAATATTTTTAAAGACACAGGCATCGTAACTGAGTCACAATCTTCTTGCTCCAGCACTACCATATAAAGATTGATCACAGAGTTACAAACATTTTCATTTCTTCTTTCTGTGGTATGTAACTTGTGAAAATGACAGAAAGTTCTTCATACTTTTTGGTCCCTGAACTGAGAAGATATGGAGGCAAGTATTCTGGGGAATTGTCATGACCTGATTGCCCTGTTCTTATATACTCCTCTAAACATTTAAAGCTGGCAGCCATCAAAGACATGATTATGAGCTTAACAGATCTTTGGTCTAATCTGGTGCAATGTATTAGCACCTATTAGCCAATGTACAACCATTGTTAAAATTCACAACTACCAACAAAAAAGACAACATTAATGTGTCACAGTAATGACGTAAATGCCACACATGCATATCAGCCTGTCTTAACTCTTTACCTCCCCACTCAAATAAACTTCTACCAATTATTTTCATCCTGAGTTACACTTCAAAAATATTCCTATTGACATAGTTAACAGCATTCTTTTATTAATTTTATGTTATTTCTAAAGTGTTCAGATATATGGTGAATTCTATACATTTATAAGAACAAAAATACAAAATTTTATATATATTTACACACATATATACAAACACACACATATGTACGTAGAGACTTAAGAGTTAAACTACCTAGATTTTCTGTACTACAGTATCCTGAACCACTCATGACATGAAGTTTGGCCATAATCAATTTGCATTGCTTCAGACAAGGTTATTTTAAATGACTTAAAGACATATTAGCCGAACAATAAAGACAGGGCCAAGAGAGAAGTCTGCTATAATGTGTTTTAGAATGATCAAGACAAGAGGACATCAGGAGTTCAGTGGTAATAGAGCTTCAGCTGAAATACTGAGTATTAGGCATTTTTATGTGATTTTGACACTCTACAATGTATATAAGATCTCTCCATATGTTACAATTTTCTTCAGGTATTACAAGCTTATTCACTGAAATTAAAAAAAATACATGGCAAGAATTGGAAAAAAAAAATTGAAATGTGTTTATTTCTTCCTCCATAAGGTGCACTTTAAAAGCAGTTGGGAGATTTTAAATTCATGAAGATACCTAAATATGACTAATATTTTTCCAACATGAAAATAAATAAATAAATATTATTATTTATTATTTGTCTGGACTACAGTTCAACACTGAATTTGCACAGTAAACATTGCAAGGCAAAAATAATTTTGTTCAAAGCAACAAAATCAAGTGAAATTTTCTAGGCAACTTAAAAATGTTTTTGAGGAATGTAACAATATAAATGTACCTGTATAACTTCCATACCTCAGACACTTAATCAGTAAGGCTCTGGAAAATACTGATGTGGCACATTTTATAATACTGTATTTACTGAATGGAGAAGTATTACTGTTCCTTACAAGAAGAGCTGATAAACATTCCTATTCCACAAAGTTAGCCCAGAGGTCAGAAGTTAGTAATGAATATAGTAGAGTAGAGTACAGTAGAGCAGAGCAGAGCAGAGCAGAGCAGAGCAGAGTAGAATAAAGAATATAGTAATGATTTATGTTTCTTGAGTATCTTTTCTGTGATCTATGGGGCTCTGCATGATCTAGAAAAGACTGGCAGTTTCCACAAACAATTACTTGACTGCACAATCACTGGACAGAAAAGCGGGTTGTATTTGAAATGCACAGGAAAAGGCCTGTATCTGCTAACCTGACTCATCCATTAACCTTACT
Source organism: Cygnus olor (assembly GCF_009769625.2). Taxonomy (NCBI): domain Eukaryota; kingdom Metazoa; phylum Chordata; class Aves; order Anseriformes; family Anatidae; genus Cygnus; species Cygnus olor. The sequence goes on from NC_049198.1 coordinate 57,357,708, forward strand.
CATCTCAATTTTATCTCTTATACTGCTAAGTTACTAAATTCAGGGGACAAGAGATACAAAGCAGAAAATTTTCAAGAAGAAGAATTTTAAGTGTAGTAGTCAGATCAGTTTTCATGACCTTAGACAATTACTTGACTTTCATATTTTTCTGCACTCATACAGAAGGCTTCTGTTAGCAAACAGGTTCTTCAAATTTATTCTGAGGTGAGTTTAGAAATGATACTGCAAATTCAGGAGCTATTCACATATAAATGTGCTGTACACTATATTTTGAATTGCAAATTTCATTTTTACTACGGAATTTGTAAGTACTATAGTAGAAACAGTCATAAATCGCCCTACTAGTTTCTAGCAGCAAATGTACACAATATAATAAGTTTGTTCTTAAAGTTTTTGATGTGAATGAAATTGAACTGAAGAATGTTAACAAATAAAGGAAGAAGAGTATGTCATCCTCATATCTACAACTGGTTTCAGCATATATCTGAAGGACAATGTATTCAAGAACCTCTTTAGAACTTTGCCTTAAACATTTAATTATGAATGAAATACCACAGTCTAAAGACAAACAAATTCAATAGGAATACACAGACCTAATGTTCGCTGGCCAAGGCTTTATTTCCAAAACGACACAGAGACTTGGCAGTGAACAACACTTACGTTTAGCTCACCATACTGAGATATTGCTTGTGCCAACACACTTGATACTTTCCATGTTCCACTGTTCATTACAACACATACCAACATTCTCCAGTTCCTGCCAAGCTTCAGACAGAGCTCATTCAGTGCAAGCTGAATGCTAGGTCCAGTCAAAGGAGCTCAAGGAAAACATGAACAAGTATTCTGTATGCAGAGCTCAGCCACTGGCAGAATGTACTAACGTAGTACTGTTCCTAGTTAATTCTTCTGATTTATAAAGTGTCTTTTGAACTACATCAAATTACTTCTGTCTTGAACTTCAGTATCACCCAGTCTAAGTGGGGAAATAATTACTGAATTAGAGAAAAAAATAGGTTTTAGCTTAAAAAAAGTAACTTTTGATTATTTAGCCTATCATACAGAATGGGCTGAGGACATGGAAAACCCAGATAATATCAGGACAAATTAAAAAGAAATAAAAAATAAAATTTCAGTGAATTACCTCGAGGTTCTAAACCAAAAGATCAAACTTATTTTTTACATAATAACATGAATGTTGTATGATCTAAGGATAAATAGATCTTTTCACCTACAATCTGTGATAGTCAACACACACACCAAAAGAGAGCCCAGTGGAGAGTGTTCATTGGCACAGACCATCACAGTATTTCCACTATAGGTGGGGCTCCAAAGCAGCAGCGGCTTTGAGCTTTCACTTCAAGCAGAACTACTCTGTGATATAAGATGACAACCTTCACATGAGTACATATGTGTACAGTTGGGCCTGATGATCTTGGAGGTCTTTTCCAACCTAGATGGTTCTATGATTCTATATATGTATATCTGTAAATATGGCATCATATATAGTGTTATACTGTATTGTGGTATACAATTATACATACAATACAACATATATAGTATTCTGTATAGTTACATGTGATCTAGAAAAGACTGACAGTTTCCAGAAACAAGTACATGAATCATTGGACACAAGTGGGTCATACTCTACTGCATACCGTAGTATATAGTATATATGACTGTCTGACATATATAGATGCGTGCATATACATAAATATACTGAAGATATCTAAAGATGGAAATGAAACAGAAATAGATACATAGAGGTTAGAGGTTAATGTAGACTTTATGTGCCAATAGAGAAAAACAGAAGTTCTTTGGACTTATAAACACAACTCCTCCATGTAATATTTCATATATTATTTTCCTCTGAATACTATAAACACACTAAGGTAGGATTAAGTTCCTGCAAAATATATGTACAAGGAGTAATAGAGTATGTCATGGAAGGAAGTCTCATTCAAAAATTATACAGCTGGTAGCAAAAAACTTCTGATAAAAAATGTGCATAGGTGAAGTAGATGAGACCTTAGTGATGTAAACTCTATCAGCTACAATGGTTAGAAAGCTTTTTGAAAATGTACATTGCATTTTCTGACAGAGTTGTAAGCAACTCTGCCTGGAGATACAGAGATTAAATGTAGCCTCACAGAGGAATATAAAAATGTGAAAGCCGTCTCCGTGGTGGTGAATCTAGAAAGTCAGAAAAGTGATAGGGTGCCTACAATAGAAAACGGAAAAAAATGCATACTTAATTGCAAGTATTTGCTGCAACAGACTTCAATTTCTCTCTAATTTCAATAGACTACCAATTAACTGTTTAGGAAGAAGTAAACGATAAATACATCATGAAAATAAGAATTACCACATACCTAAGTGAAATGCATTGCTTAAAAACAAACAAGCAAACAACAAAAAAACCCACTAGAAATACACAACAGCCAAGAAAATTCTAAATTAAGCTTCAGAATCAAATGTAAATAGTTTACTAGCTTTAATATCAGCAAAATTAACAGTATCAATCTTTTCTTTCAAACACATGTATATGTGTTTCAAATACCAGGAACAAACACCCCCATAGGTAAATTCTCAGCCCTGCCCCAGAGTTTGCATCAAACCATTGTATTACTGCCTGGAAAACAGGATAATAAAAATCCCACACAGTTCCCTGCATAGCATTGTGAAAAACTTCCAAGTTCTGAAGCTATATTTATAGTATAGAAACTAGAAATGGAGCTAAAAAGTTCCACTGGGAAACAGAAGTGAATTGTGTCTGGTTACAGCTGAGCTCCAACCTACATTCTATCCTAACTAATTATTTGTCAAATCCAAACACTTGGTTTTACATGGTAATTTTCCATTTCCAAATGAAACTTAAAAATTACTTTTAAAAAATCAAATAGACATAGTTCAAATGAAACTTGAAGTTGTTTTTGACAAATTCAGTTCATCAGATGATTTTATCATTCAGTGTTGGTCTTGTTGATGTGTGTCAGTAAGACTTGAAAAACAAGAACAAAACTAAAGCAATCTGAGGAAACAGAGTAGGCTTATAAGTTTAGGATGGCTAAATCTGTTAACTTAAAAACGTCATGTATTAGCTAAATTCAAACCCAAACCTGTTTAGCAACAAGTTTCTAGAAAAACTCTCAAGGTTTGTACAGATCTGTACTGTAACTACAGCTAATCTAGCCTACAGTTTAAAGTGGCTGGAGCACATTAGCTCCATTCACATAAATCTCAGAATTGAAAATGACTGTCTTCTGGAAGTTCTCTAGGTCAGAAATAGTTGTCAAATAGTACTTCACGCTTAAATTTTCAGACCTTCAATGAAGAACATTTGCTGAGAACAGCATCCCAGCTGAATTCTTCATCTCCTGCATTACTTTGACAAAAAACATGACAAAAATAAACTAACAAATAAATAAATAAATTCTAGAATGAATCCAATGTTATGACTGAAATAACAAAGATGATCCATTTCACATTTCAGAAGGGAAAAGTGTAAGTTTGTGTCCCTTACATTTTATCTATGTATTTATATGTACAATGTATGTGGCTTTAGATGTTATATTATGAAAAAAAATATATTTTCTTCACTCACGCACTGCTTAAAGGGAAAAGGCATATGACTAAGATGCAAAGAACTTGTGCAATTTTCCTTTTGTAAATTAAATTCATTCATTAGAGGATAAGTAATAGCAAGCAGATTAAGAGAGAATGTCTCCTCTGATATCAAGGGGTTCTTGACTTCTATGTATTTGCTTTCCAGATTCCACTTTTATACTTAACAAATATATTTGATCCAATTATGGATAAAGAAATTAGTAATTACAGTGAAAAAAGTCATACAAATTCTCTGTGGAAAGTCTATTCACTTGCTTTTCACTATGATTTCACTTAGACTTTCAAAATACTACTTGGGAAAGATACTACTCAGTTCACTCTTCTTTTAGAATCTTACTTGAAGATGCTAAAAAATATATAAATTTAGTTAAAATGCTAAATTTGTTGTTTATGAGTAAGCACTATATTTGGAAAAGGGGCAATAGGTTTTATTACTCTGAACTTCTAGGTGTATAAGCATAGCCAAATGAATGATCAAATTGGTACTACTGAATCCCTTTAGAACTAACTGAAAATAGAGAAAGGAACAGAACATTGTACATTTTATTTTAGTATTTGAATGTGTATAATGTGGCCGCTAATGTGTTCCCTGGATGCATCTTCATGTCCTGTGAGGTATCATCAGCATTTAACTAATTTGCTGACAAAATAAATGTTTATACAGCTGCCACAATTTGTACCTTATTGTTTGATTTATAACTAGCCACTTTTTCCCCTAAGACTAGTTTCTGAATTTGAAACTGAAGTTCAACGTATTTTAAATGTCTCAAATTCTTTCTTGCATCACAGTCCGTGATCAGTCTTCTTTGTTAGGTAGTGAGAAGCTACAGACTTTTGCTTACAGGTCAGCTTATTGGTGTACGGATAGTGAATCACACAGTATTTTAAGCCTCTTACTAGATGAAAACTGCTGAGCTGATGTGCTCATGATGAGCACAGCATGACTGAAACGAAGAGGTCCATTCATGTAGCCTACCATCCTCCTGCTGCTCTCAAATTTGTATGCACAAATAACGCAGACGGAAGAAGTGCACAAGTTTACATGGACAAAATAAAAAGCACAGATTTAAGAGTTATGCATTTCAAAATGAGGCCAAATGACTTCTAACAGGAAGGCAGAATCAGGACTAAAGTAAGAGATTTAATTATACACAAGACACTGCATTTGTCAAAAAGTGCTGCAAACTGGAGATTGAGAATTAGGAGAAAACACAAAAACTGGAAGGGTCAAAGACTGACAAATATTTTTCTTTGAAAATATGAATATCAAAACAAAACCTCAAACTTTGGAGGACATTTTAATCTTTCTAAAAATGAGTCTAGTAAAACATTTTGGTAACAAGACTATTTTCCGATAGTGCATATACAGTCAGGTGACACTTCGTATAAGAGTTAGGTTTCTAGCTGTGACAATGAAGCAAAGTCAAACAAGCGCTAAACTGAGCTCTTCTCATTTTCAACAGACTCATTTGAGCAGAAAAAAAAAAACACACCAAAAACAGCTGCTTGAAACTCATTAACATTTCTCAGTTACAGAATGACCTGTTTCACACTAGAACAAACCAATGAATTCATACATATAAACACTATGAGCAGACAGTGATTTTCAGAACACAGATAGAAACAAGCCAAAAAGGGTTATGGGACTAAAACCTAATCAAATAACAACTTAGTTTTCAACTTAGGTGAAAAACAGAAGTCACGATGTCCTTCATTATTGATTTCATCTTATATAATTTTTTAGAATGACTTCAATTATTTGTCTTAAGCAATTAATACACATCAGTGAAAATACAAAATGAGTATTTGAGCTAATATAATAGTATAAAAATGCCTTCTACAACAAATTACAGATCTAATATAGAATAAAATTATATTATTATTCATTATGTCTTTCTCAGAATGATGTAATTAGTTAAGTATTAAAATACATATATTCTTTGAACACTAAGAAAGACAGAAGGCAGTATTTGTTCAGATTTGACTAAAAATACTTGTTGGAAGTTTGTTTAAAGTCTGTTAACAGAGATTTATTCTTAAAATAAATGTTGCTCTTATCTCATTTTTTGTTCATTTTTCAAGACAAAAGCCTTCTCTAGAAATGGGAAAACTGACATGCAGATATTTTAAACCTGCACAAATATAACCTTCAACTCTACTTTTTTTTTTTTTTTTTTTTTTTAAGAATACCTTATAATCCTTTTACTTCCCAATGGACAGTTTCAGATAAGATATACCGAAGTCGTTTTAGAATAACAACTATGCATTCTGATTATATGAAAAATCAAACTAACCTAAGAAAATACTTTATTCCAAAGATACAAAAACAGATGACCCGACATCTGAGTCAATGTGTTAAAGAAATGTCTGAGTCGTAATTGTTATGCTACAATATCTTACTTTAATCACCCATGATTATTGGTTCATATTGTCTCAATCAGATGCTTTCCCTTACTTACACTCTTCTTTTTCCTGAAGACTCTGCATTGAATACGAATACAATTCCTGCAAACTAACATCACATGAAAAGGCCAGTTAATTGATTTTCTGATTGTTCCTACTGTAGTACATGTTCAAGGATAAATCTTGAGCTGGCACTTCAAAATGCAATTACAAATTTATTAATTTTTGCCTACAACACCTCTAATAAACTGTACAATTGCCTATTGATTTATTGCACCCTTTAAGACTTGGTGGCACTGCAACATTTAAAACTGGCTTACTTTTAAGGTGGTTTTGATTTGTTAGTGAGTCATTCCATTCCTTTAAGTTCCTAATAAGTTAAGGTCTTTGATTTAAAAAATATTATAAATTCAGTATGACATTAAATATAAATCATCATTTATCATAATTGAATTTCATTGTTACTGAAGTACAATTTTACACACATCACTAAATGCTTGAATGAAACAAATTAGGCAAGAAAATAATTGTATAGCCTATAATGGAAAATAAAGCTGTTATATTCAAAACTCAGCAATTCTTAACGTATGTTAAGACATGTAACATAATAACATGTTGCTTAAGCAACACTGAAACATTTTAAAGTTATTCTTATGTACACTTGCATTGTTGAAGACAGAAATTTATACAGGCATGCAATCTGGAATGTTAGGCAGCCAGTATTCAACTGTAACAGAATTTTGTGTATCTACAAACCAGGAAGCTTGAATCTGCTGTGAATTTGACTGGATTCACTGAGTTTGAAACTGTACTACTGACCAATTGCTGAACACTGCTCGTACAGGTACAGACAGCTATTCAAGGGAAACACATAGGCTGTGGGAAGAGTACAAAAAGCTATATAATATTCCTATTTGTACTTGGAACATAAAACTTCATTTTCCCAATGTCTGCAATCAGGACTGCATTGGTATGGAATACTTTTTTTCTTACTTTACCACATAATTTAATGTGGCTTCCAGGAACATTAAAAAGTAGCAATGTTTTTCTCCAATCTCTGTTTGGGTGCTCCCTCCTTTCTTCTTAAATTCCCAGTGGTACACAGGTTTCATAATTTCTTATTGAACTTAGGGTTTGAAGTCAGTATCTCACATTTAAAAATGTTTAAAAAATATGGTACTGAGTTCATAAATGACAGAGAAAGAAAATATTGTTTTTTCATGCACATTTTTTTTTCTTTTTTTTTCTTTTTTTTTTCTTTTTTCCCTTCAGGTTGGGGATAATGTAAACAGACTGCACAAAGAAGGTAACAGTAAAGCAGAAAATTCCATTTTACAAAATTTCCTCATAACTCCAAGGATAATACTTTAATCTGATTACACAGTGGCATTATGACTTTCAATCATACTTGGAGGCTTTCACAAGTTCAGTCAATTTACAAATAATTAAAAATTATTGTAAGACTTCAAATATGAAAATCAAACTAATAATTCCATTTTAGGCTGTAGTATGAAATATAAAGAAACTAAGCCTAAAACTAGCTCTGTAACACGCAAACTGCTTGATGATAACAGATTCTTCCCACACCCATAGGAAGTGGGAAAAATTGACAAGCTTATGAAAACTGAAGACTTGGGTTTTTAAACGTTCAGCATTTGAGAGACACTGGCAAAACAGATTGTTCTTGTTTTATATGACTGCCTGGAATCAACTGAGGGAGCCTTAAACTGGGAAAAGGAGGAAGAAAATTGGGAAAGACATCTGCATTTACTATATGCGAAGACAAAGGACAAAGTAGGCTTAAAAAAAAAAAAAGATCAGAAGTTATGAGCTGGGAATTGGGCTGACATCAAAAAGATGCAGCTAAGAAATACAGACATTAATTGAAGAAACATGGGCCAAAGACTAAAGAAAGTAGAACTTAGAGTACCAGACGTTACGGTGGACATACACCGAGCAACTGGTTCATGCGAGGAAGAAAACAGGAAAGCACAATGATTAAGTCCATCCTTGTCCAGCAAAGCACTAAACTAAACACTTTGAGGTACTGCACTTTCAATATCGTTTCTCACAGTATCCTTCTAGACAAAATGTCCAGCACACAGCTAGATAAAATGGGTGAATTGGCTGATGGGTAGGGCTCAAAGGGTTATAGTAAATGGAGTTACATCAGGCTGGTGGCCAGTCACTGGTGGGGTTCCACTGGGCTCCATTTAGGTCCAGTTCTCTTCAATGTTATCATAAATGACTTTGACACAGGACTTGAAGATATACTAGGTCTGCAGATGACACTAAATTGGGAGGAGCTGTTGACTCCCTCGAGGAGCTGTTGACTACCCTCTCAAGGGTGGAGAGACCTTGCGGAGAGATCTTGACAAATTAAAAGGCTGGGCAATCACCAACAATATCAAGTTTAACAAGAGTGTGTGCTGCATTTTGCAGCTGAGATGAAACTAGCTGGAGCTGGCCCCGACTGTAGGTACAGACTGTGGGATGAGAGGTTTGTAGAGAGGGATCTGGGGGTTTTGGCTGACAGCGAGTTGAATATGAGTCAGCAATGTGCCCTGGCAGCCAAAAGGGCCAACTGTATCCTGGGGTGCATCAAGCACAGAACTGCTAGCTGATATATGCTCTGCTCTGCACGGGTGTGGCCTCACCGTGTGCACTGTGTGCAGTTTTGGGCATGACAATATAAGAAGGACATAAAATTATTAGAGAGTGTCCAAAGGAGGACTACAAAGATGATGAGGGGTCTGAAGGGCAAGATGTATGAGGAGCGGCTGAGGTCCCTTGGTTTCTTCAGCCCAGAGCAGATGAGACTGAGGAGAGGCCTCGTGGCGGCCTGCAGCTCCCTCACGAGGGGAGCGGAGGGGCAGGTGCTGAGCGCTGCCCTCTGGGGACAGCGACAGGACCCGAGAGAATGGCATGGAGCTGGGACAGGGGAGGTGTATGAAAAAAGGAGGTGTATGAAAAACTAATTATCCATGTACATCAGTACCTGATTTCTTTCACTCTTGTACAAATCAAATTATTATGACAAGCAGACATTTCACTGCCTTTGAGAACAGTGGATCATTTCACAACTGTAGTACTTGCTATCTTGTTAAAGATGGTGCAGGGTCTAGAGGGGAAGACGGGTGAGGGGTGGCTGAGGTCCCTTGGTTTCTTCAGCCCAGAGCAGATGAGGCTGAGGGGAGGCTGGGTCAGGCTGGGTGTTAGGGAAAGGTTCTGCACCCAGAGGGTGGTCAGGCACTGGGACAGGCTCCCCAGGGCAGTGGTCCTGGCACTGAGCCTGCTGGAGTTCAAGAAGTGTTTGGACAACGCTCTCAGACACATGGTCTGATTTTTGGGTGGTCCTGTGTGGTGCCAGGAGCTGGACTCAATGATCCTTGTGGGTCACTTTCCACTCAAGATATTCTATGACTCTATGATTCTGTGAATATTTTTCTGAACAGAGAACTAGACAAAGTGGTTTAAATTTCTTGAATATGACATCGTAATGTATTACGTGAGACCAGGGAACACCTACACTAGAATTTTGTGAATCAGTCATAAATAAACTAATAAGGTTATTTTCTCCTTAATACACTTGCATAACTCATTTCCAGTGTGGGGGAAAAAACAGACTTAAGAACCTAAGTCTCTTGCAGAAAAACAGAAATAACAGTAAATCATATATTGAATATCCATACTCCTCTTCAATAAATTCAATAAATAGTAAGGGTGAAAAGACAGAAAAGAATAAAATCTTTTGGTGAAATGTTAAAGGAAATAACACGGAGAATTCAGTGCTGAAAAATATCCATCTATGAGCCAAGCAGTTTCCACTACCGAATGGTTACAATGATTTTATTCCACCTAGCTGTAGAATACTCAAGCTGCCATTATGAACCTAAAACCTACTTATTAGTCCATTATGCTGCTCTGTCCGTGAAAAGAGCTCTATATAAACCATTAAATGCATAATATCTTAATTCAGTGCTCTCTATCACTCCATCCTATAATTCTTTCATCTATAACTGTCAGCTCCATTTACTTTGGTTTTGAACCAACTAAATCCTTAGTTGGTATAGCATATATTGCCCTAGCTCAAACTTTAAAATAAATACATATGAAACCTAGAAATCACCTAAAGTAATCTCAAGTATAACATTCTCCACTACTGCACTTTGTGGGAACATTCAAAGGAGTAGACACAAAAGCTAAGATGAATCACTCAGTGATGTGTTACAGACCATCTTCACAAAGATGCTTACTTATCTTCTTCTCTACAAAACAAGCCTTTATTTCTGACATACCAAGTTTATTATTTTGTTTGCTTTCCATTAGTATCAAAATGTCTTATCTATAGAACTATTCATACCAGTTCAACATAGGAAAAATAGTTAAAGGCATGTGTATAAATGCAAGTCTTTCTGTTTGTGTGACAGTATATGGGCTTATATTTAATATTGACAGGTCTAGGTGTCTACCCATCAAGCCCTTTTACCTTTTATTGTTTTCTATTTGTCCTCCTAGAGTGTACAAATCCACTTTTAGGGTACCTACATTCTATTCTAGGTAAGTTTAATCCTGCCAAGATGTCATATTTAATCTTTGCAATTGGACATACATATAACCAAAGGTTACCACGAGGTAACCAAAGAAAGAATCTCAGAATGGCAGAGGTTGGAAGGAACCTCTGGAGGTCATTTGGTCCAAGCCCCCCACTCATGCAGGAATACTTAGAGCACGTTGCCCAGAACCATGTCAAGTGGATTCTGGAATATCTCAAGAATGGAAACTCTACAATGTCTCTGGGCAACCTGTTCTATTGCTCAGTCACCCTCAGGGTGGGAAAGCAGTTCTTTATATGCCCATTGCCTCTTGTCCTGTCCCTGGGCACCAGTGCCTTCATCTTCTTTGCAACTTTCCTTCAGGTATGTATACACATTGATAAGATCCCCCATGACTCTTCTCTTCTCTAGGCTGAACAGTACCAGCTCTTTCAGTCTCTCCTTACAGAAGAGGTGCTCCAGATCCTTGATCATCTTGGTGGCCCTCCGTTGTACTCCTTCCTGTATGTCAATGTCTCTCTTAAGGACACACCAACTCTAACACCAAAGACTCCATTCTCCATACTTCACAACATAGGACTCAGTTAAACTTGCTTTGGAATTCTTGATCTTTGTATTGCTCTTGCAGGAAGCATTTTGAAACCAGTATATTGCTCTGATGTATGGAAAAGGCACAGAACATATTTGTATAGAAATTCCAATGCAACTCAGACAAGATGATACTATTAAGTAAACGAATATATATATATATATTCAGACAAATACGTATACACACGTGAACACATTTATACAACCCATTCAAATTTCTATGAAATATTTCTTAGCAATGGCAAAGAGTTGTGTTAATTAGTAACATTTCTGTTTTCTCTTTTCATGCCCTGAGAAAACTTTACATGATACCTGACAATGGTGTAAGGGAATGGCTTTTGTTAAGAAGCTTAAACGCCTTAAGAAGAAAAGGCATCATCTGCTCTCTAAACACATATGCTACATATGAATTCTGTTAAACAGATCATCTAAGAAAGACTGTGTAGCAACATAAGTGTTTATGGTTTGTTATAAGAACTATGAGGTCTTTATGTGGTAAACATCAATGCCCTCAGTGGGCAAGGAATCATTGCATAGTGTCTCTTGTCCCAGAATAAATTTTATGATTTTAGAAGCAGAACAGCATATATAAATCTGGTCTGTGTTAAAACTATATTAACAAAACAACTGCAAAGGTCTTTTCTTTCCTAAAATATTACTCTACAACAACATCTTGGCTATATAATGAGCTCTGTTTGAAAATATACTACAAAAACTGTTTAGGAGGTGTAAACATTCAGACAATAATCTGTATCATTCTCAGAGGAAAATATCTTTCCGAGCCTCATTCTTCTATTCCATGTAACTGTGGCAAATTAAAGAATATAAAACTCTAAATTTTTCTGTATGTATCATTTATACCGTACGTAGGTCCCTGAGCAGTATTTAAGAGACAAAGAACTGAAAACAATATTCTTGCTGACAGCACACAATCTAGCCAATACAGCTTTAGAAAGCTCATCATTTTTAAAAACTGTAAACGCTCTTTTCTCACAGTTGTGGCTGGTTCAGGAAACTGTCCCAGCTACACTGGTCTGTTCTATTGGTTAGTATCTCATACACAGAGACATTCATATAAAGTTTGATAAATCTGCCTCAGGAAATTCAACACTACACATATCAGAAATGCAGCTCTTCCTGCAGCAAGTGGAATATTCTTTCCTCCTGAAAAGAAATGGAATAAAGTATGTTTGCTTAAATCCTTCAATAATTATTTAATAATTTGAATGAGCAGGAGAAATACCTGCAATGTCTGCACAAGTCTTTCTCTACAGAAGAATTACAAATTGGAAGCAAAACTCAAACATCAAAAGGAAACATGCAGAAAGTGGAAGCAGGGAGAGGTAACTTGGGAGGAATACAGAGACATTGTCTGAGCATCTGGGGAAGATCTTACGAAAGCCAAAGCCTAAGTGGAATTGAATCTGGCAGGGGATATGAAAGACAGCAAGAAGGGGTTCTATATGTAGACAGGCGACAAAAAGAAAGCTAGAGAAAAATTCCCACTGCTGAACAAGGCAGTGGACCTGCTGACTCAGAACATGGAAAAGGCCTCAGTGCTCTCTTTGCTTCATTTTTTACTAGCAGGACTGACCCTCGGGAATACCACGCCCCAGAAAGCACGGAAAAAGGCTGGAGAACAGAAGATGGATTTTTTAAGGTTTTCTTCTTGTGTCACAAAGTAACTATGGAGAAGCTCTGCAGCAGTTAGTGAAGGTGGATGTTTTTAATAAAAGTCTTATTATGCAGAAAATACATAAAAAATCTTGACACCCTAAAGTAGGACCAAGACATAATCCTGCTAAAGAAGCAAAAAGTCTTTTAGATGATTCTCAAATGCATACCTGTCAGTCACAGATTTAGCTCACGTTACAAGAACTCTGATGTATGAGTGATGATAGAATAGTTTCACCTGGTTGGTACTGAATACACTTTCTGTATCATTATTGCAAATATAAAAGTTGGAAACTTTCAGCCAAGCCAGCTTGGTCACTGCTTAATTGTCTTATCAACTCAAAAGCATTGTAAAATAAATGGAGAATTGAATAAATGGTGTCTGACTGTGGCTTGCCACCTTATCATAACTTGCCCTGAAGCAACTAGTATAACAATAATAAAAAAAAACAATATATCAAACTTTTTGATGGCTGTCACCTCTCTTTTAAAATTTCAAATGCAATAAAAGTCTACAAAACACAGATGAAAATTATGTGAAATTCTATAGCACTATTTTACTACAGTGTATTCTTAAAATTTAATGAGATGTTGATCTCTTTCATTACATGTTAAAAGAAACAACTGGGAGACACTTTAGTAGGCAGCTGATGATGACTCCAACAATGAGCTTCAGAATGTAAAGTTACACATTCAGAAAAACATTTTTTAATAACACATGATTAAACAGACAAAACATACCAAGATTATTTTCACAAAATGCATAATCAAATAATGTCAGAGCAATGCTATTGCAATAATAACTGCTGCACCCATATTTAGTTTATATAATTTAAAAGATAAATTTTCCTTTCTGATATTCAAGAAGATAGGATCAGTTTATCTTGCGAACTTTCCTGGGTGAATTACATTTTTTTTTTTTAACTTAAAAACTAAAAGCTATTTCTAAGAAATCCACTTACTGATGCAATGAAATATGAGTGTGGGACTTACTTGTCCACTACATGACATTTACCGTATATAAGTTTGCTGTGTGTTAAATGTTTTAATTGTGAGCCAAATTTGCAACCACTTAGGATTCACTTAGACGCTGTTTCCTAGAATCCATAAAAAGATCCCATGTTTTCAACAGATTTCCACAGAGGTGTTGCCATCTGGTACTGGAAGAATTTTAAGAGCTGGTAGAAAAACCTACCATGTACAATAAGACTGCAGGTCAACCACAGACATGTAAGTCTGCTTTCCAGTATACACAACCTAAGGCACAACCCAACAACCATTTATAATCAAGAGTAACAAGTCCTGGACAAAAATAGTTTTGGACATTGTCACAAAGGCTAATATTTTTGGAACTACTTTGTCATTGTAAGATTGGAAAAAGAAAAACGGAATCAGAGTCCCTGATGTCCTCCTTAAAGGTTACAACTAGTATTTTCAGTCTCTTGTGCCAAAAGGAAAACTGCATTTATTGAGATGTTTTCTCCATAATTGAGAAATTATTGAGATGATTTCATTTAATGATTCGCCCTAGATTTGACCAAAGTTTCTTTTGAGTACCCCATTTCACTGCCAGGGAAGACAGTAGTTTCAGTCTTGCACTGTAAATTAAAATATACTCAAAAGGATGCCCATAACAGAAACTTTTATAACAATTAAGGCAATCTGCAGCTGCATAACTTTTCATTGACCTCTACTGCATTGACTCTGACTTTCCAATGTGACCATTCTTCTATTCTTTCTCAATATTATACAAGCCTAGAGACTGATTTTGGTTGAAAAAGCAAGCATTCTGCATTTTTTCAGAACTAGCAATAGTTCTGAAATAGCCATCTAACATCAAGAAGCTGGAATTCAGGCCTGAAAAAGCACCACTTAAATGTGTTTTCATATTATAGATTCTTCATTCACTCTGGAAGCAAGACACCAAGGAGTGGGTCTACTGTGGTACTGCAATGTAAAAAAGTATTAAAAACTCTGAAGCTTTGTGTCAAGAATAATCAGGCAAGATAGTTAGCCTTAAACAAATTTATTGAGAGATTTCAAGATCATAGAAACATAGAGTGTCCCAAGATGGAAGGGACCCACAAGGATCATCGAGTTCACCTACTGGCATCACACAGGACCATCCAAAAATCAGACCATGTGTCTGAGAGCGTTGTCCAAACTCTTCTTGAACTCCAGCAGGCTCAGTGCCAGGACCACTGCCCTGGGGAGCCTGTCCCAGTGCCCGACCACCCTCTGGGTGCAGAACCTTTCCCTAACACCCAGCCTGACCCAGCCTCCCCTCAGCCTCATCTGCTCTGGGCTGAAGAAACCAAGGGACCTCAGTCACCCCTCACCCGTCTTCCCCTCTAGACCCTGCACCATCTTTAACAAGATAGCAAGTACTACAGTTGTGAAATGATCCACTGTTCTCAAAGGCAGTGAAATGTCTGCTTGTCATAATAATTTGATTTGTACAAGAGTGAAAGAAATCAGGTACTGATGTACATGGATAATTAGTTTTTCATACACCTCAGTTGAAGCCTCAAACAAATTGACCAATGTGGACAAATAATTATATTCTAAAATACTGATTGGGACTGCCTAATGAGATTAATATGAGTTTCAGTTGTGCTAACCACTGAAAATCAATGTTTCTTAGCTGTATTTCACAAATCCCTTTTCAAAATATCTCACCCCAGGCTTGCTGAAAGGTGTTGGTCAAAATGCAAGCACAATAATGCAATCTAAACAGACAACCTCACCCTATCATGTACTCCCTATCATAGAATCACAGAATCATAGAATATCCCGAGTTGGAAGGGACCCACAAGGATCATTGAATCCAACTTCTGGCACCACACAGGTCTATCCGAAAATTTAGACCATATGACTAAGAGCACAGTCCAAACGCTTCTTAAACTCTGACAGGCTTGGTGCCATGACTATGTCCCTGGGGAGCCTGTTCCAGTGCGCAACCACCCTCTCAGTGAAGAACCTCTTCCTGATATCCAGCCTGAACCTCCCCTGTCACAGCTTGACAACATTCCCTCGGGTCCTATTGCTGGTCACTGAAGAGAATAGATTGGCACCTTCCCCTCCGCTCCCCCTCGTGAGGAAGCTGTAGGTCGCGATGAGGTCTTCCTTCAGCTACCTCTTTTCCAGGCTGAACAGGCCAACTGACCTCAGCCGCTCCTCGTACGTCTTCCCCTCTAGGCCCTTTACCATCTTTGTAGCCTTTCTCTGGATACCCTCCAATAGCTTCTCGTCCGTTTTGTACTGTGGTGCCCAGAACTGCACAAAGTACCTGAGGTGAGGCCACACCAGCGCAGAGTGGAGCGGGACAATCACTTTCCTCGACTGACTAGCAATGCCGTGCTTGATGCACCCCAGGGTACGGTTGGCCCTTCTGGCTGCCAGGCACACTGCTGGCTCATATTCAGCTTGCTCAACCAAAACCCCCAGATCCCTCTCTGTGGGGCTGCTCTCCAGCATGTCGTCCCCTAGCCTGTACGTATAGCCAGTGTTGCCCCTTCCCAGGTGCAGGACCCAGCACCCACTCTTGCCAAACTTCATCCAGCTGCCGACTGCCCAGCCCTCCAATCCATCCACGTCTCTCTGCAAGGCCTTTCCACGCTCAACAGAGTCAAGAACTCCTTCCAGTTTAGTATCATCAGCAAATTTACTCAAAACACCTTCTAGTCCTACATCCAAATCGTTTATGAAAACATTGAAAAGAACTGGCCCTAAAACGGAGCCCTGGGGGACCCCACTGGTGACTGGCCACCAGCCTGACGTAACCCCATTTACGACAACCCTTTGAGCCCTACCCATCAGGCAACTGCTCACCCATCATATGATGTTTTTATCTAGCTGTATGCTGGACATTCTGTCCTGTAGGATCCTATGGGAAACTGTATTGAAAGCTTTACTGAAATCCAAAAAGATTACATCAGGTGGCTTCCCTTGATCGACTAGATGGGTGATCTTATCATAAAAGGAAATCAAATTTGTTAAACACACCTACTCCTCGTGAACCCATGTTGGCTGTGACGTATGACTGCATTGTGCCTCACGTGCGCTTCAATAACTCCCAGGATAATTTTCTCCATAATTTAACCAGGCACTGACATGAGACTGACAGGCCTGTAGTTACCAGGGTTTTCTTTCTTGCCCATCTTGAAAACTGGCACAGCATTTGCCAGCTTCCAGTCAACTGGGACCTCTTCAGGTTCCCAAGACCGTTGAAAAATAATTGAGAGAGGTCCTGCAAATAGGGAATATAAGGTTATGATATACTTTTGCTGGGCACTCCTGCATGCAGAACGCTTGCCATTGCAATTGCAAATACAGTAGTTTCACAGAAGATCCTGTCTGAAAAAATTATGGAGATTTTTCTTACAGGCAGGTATGGGAGGAACAAGCTTTCTGCAGCACCAGGCACCTCCCCTCCCTCACGCCCTTGTCCCCATTCAGAAATGTCTCCCCCAAAGCACTGCACTCATGCACCGGCACAGCAGGCACACAAATACGGCCAGGGAGAGGCCCCATTCCACCACCGCTCAGGGCAGGGCTCGTGGCTGTTGCCACCAGCTCTGGCCGCAGTCCCTGCTGCCTCCCACCTCCCTCGCCCCCTCTCCTACCTGACTCCAGGGGCCTGCAGCTCCTGCCCAAGCTCCCTCAGCCACCAGCCAGCTCCCACCCAGCCCCACTGACCCCCTTCTCTCTCAACTCTTTCAGACCATGGTTTTGGCAATTTTTTTCACCCTCATGCTCCTGGATTTAATCGAAAGCCCACAGAACGTCGGTGATGAATTCGATGCAGTCATGCATGAGCGCATGCAGCAGTGTGTGGAGGAGCTGGAAGAGCGCATGATGCAGCTCCTCTTGGAAATGGAGCAGAGGGACCAGGAGAACAGCTGGGAGCATGCGGGAGCCCTGCTCTTATCTGCGTTGCAGCACTGGCAGTTCTGGGCCTTGACTGGAGAGCTTGTCTTCTTCTTTGTGCTCTACCACATGCTCAGGAAACCGTGCCGTGAGCTGTGCAGCAGGAATGAGAAGGGCATCTCCAGAAGCAAGGAGGATGATGACACTGAGGAAGAACCCAGTGACATTTTGGATGCATGCAGATTTGTCAGTGGGTACCTGCAGTGGCCAGTGAGGAATCTGGAAGAAACATGCAAGCTTGTGGAGGAACTGGTGGACAAGCTTCTCCGTGTCTGTCAGACATTTCCCAAGAATAAGTTCATGCTGCAGCTGCAGCCACCCATTGGGGTGGGCAGCGCCTTCGGTGCCTCTGAGAACGACACCGTATACCCCTGCTCGTGCCCCTGAACCCAGCCCCTGGGCACACCTTCCACCTGGAGCTGGGCACCAAAGGGCAGACACCGGCGAGGAACTCCTGCCTCCGCATGGAGCTGCAGTGCATGTGCACAAGGGAGCGTCTGGTGGGGGACATGCTGTGCGTCCTCCACCATCCTGAGGACAAGCTAAGACATCAGGACTTCAGCTTCCTAGACACCCTCTGCAGCGGCTCCTACTTGGATGTGCAGAAAACGGCAAAGTGGTTCCAGGAGCTGGTGACGGAAGCCTGGGTGGCTATGCCTCAGTCATCCAAACTCCAGCTAATGGTGCTGCCCTCCACCTGCTTCTGCAAGCTCAGGCTGACCAACATCCTCAAGAAAACCCTCTCCATCGAGTTGATACTTGGGGTACAGCAAGAGAACTCGGACACCTTCCTGAGCTTCGAGTAGGCAGAGGCCGTTGTTAGCAGCAGCATGAGGTGGCCACGGAGCTGCGCTGTGCCAGAGATGCAGTTCTTTAGGACACACCTAGGCATGCTCACCACACCTTCCACTTCAGACATCTGCAGCTCTGTGTCTATATCCTGTTAGGTGCGAACTTTGCCACCCATGCCTTGAAGACAGCTGTCAAGCACCTCCTGACCACCACCCCCTTGGCAAGCATGCACAGGAGGGATTTCCAGCCCCACAGCCAGTGGTGATTATGGTGGCTACAAAGACGACTGACAGACACCCTGCTTGCCACATGCCCCAGAGCTGAGCACACTGGACATGGAGAAGGTGCTGCTCAGTCGGCAGTGGGAATTGCTCCTCCATGTTCTCTCCACAGCAAAACCACCCTTGGGGGAGGCACTCCCCATGCAGCTGAAGAGGCTGCTTCAGGGAGACTTGAAGCAGAGACTCCTCTTTCCAGCTGGACAGTGACCACCGGAGTGTCCATTCACTCCGGGAGCTTTGACCTCTGCAAAAATGCCAATATATTGCTTACTTGAACAAATGCTTTGTCTGTGAGTGTCTGTACCACACTTGGTCAGGAAATGCGGGCATGAGGTGCTGTCAGCTTGACTGCCACAGCATTGGGGAGAGTTTTGCTGAGGAGCTGATTCTGTGGGCTCCAACTGCACTCATTCTGGAGCTAAAGCTCTGCTGCCTGTCCTTGTTCCTCCAGCAAGGCAATGAGAATAGCTCAGCACCCTCCACAATGCCACGTGTTGCCAGTGTGCTTTATGGAGTCTGAAGGGGGGACTTGGGCAACCCGAGGCAAACCATGCCCTGGGAACCCAATGGCATTGCCCAGGACGACCGTGGGGAGGCAGATGTCACGCTCTCACCCCTGCACAGGGGTGAGTGCCATCAGGGAAAAACTGGGCTCTGCCTGCGCTGGCTGCTGCACCAGCACAGGCCTCAGGCACAAGCCAACACAGAGCAGAGGCTCCAAGAGCTGGAGGTGCAGCTAAGGCGTGTGAGAAACAAAGTTGTGTTCTTGCAGTAGAAGGTGTTTTTGTAGTGGAAAATTCCACTAACCCTGCATATTCACAAGTGATTGTGCAGCTAAAACAGTGGCATAGCAGGGGGGAGTATGTTAAGCAGATAAGGGGAAGGTCCCACTGTCCCAGAATAAGGAGGATAGCTAAGAAAAACAGGACGAGCAGTGCAAAATCAGTAAAACCAAAAAATCTCAGGCCCTCCAGTCACGAGAGAAGAAGGAAAAAAAAAAAAAAAAGGAAAAGAAGAGATTAACGGTTGGTCAAACAAAATTGTACATAATGGAATAGCAGTAAGTGTCGAGTAGTTCGTGAACCTGTAGTACTCAGACAATAAGGAAACAGGGGAGGAATCAAGAGTTAGGAAATAGAGAATATGAGGTTATGATATACTTCTGCTGGGCACTCCTGCATGCAGAACACTTGCCACTGCAATCGCAAATATAATAGCTTCACAGAAGATCCTGTCTGAAAAAATTATTGAGATTTTTCTCACAGACAGGCATGGTAGGAACAAGTGTCCTACAGCGCCAGGCCCCTCCCCTCCTCCACAGCCTCGTCCCCATTCAGAAATGTCTCCTCCGAAGCACTGCGCTCACATGCCAGCACAGCAGGCACACAGACCTGGCCAGGGAGAGGCTCCATTCCAGCACCGGCATGGCCACCAATGGTTACAAGATTCACAATGTTGAGATACCCTGATTTGTCAGTTTTCAGAACAGGGATCAACACAAAATCTGCAGGGATACAGGTGATGGATGAGAACAATAAAAATAGATTTAGCAGACTAGGAGACAGCAGTATTATTCTTTTAATTGTAAAAGCTACAGGAGGCAGTTTGAAGAATGGTCCTATTGGGAGGGATAACAAGAACATCAGACAAAGGAAGAGTTTTGAGTGTGAAAAATTATATGTGTAAAAGTGAACAGGAAGAAGCTGGAAGGGTGTTGAAACACAAACCTAACTTCAGTATGTGAATGCTAATAGGACCTAGGGAAGTTTATTTAAGTTAAGAAAACCTCCTCATCTCAAAAAAGCAACTAGTCATGAAGACCAGTAAGTCCTGGAGTTTGATGCAACTACACATAACTTTACAGGACCCTTTAATAGAGTAAGTTTAGAGAAAGGAAAACAAGAAGACACCTCTACATAATGAGACAGAGAGAAAACAGGTACGAGTACCAGCAGAACAAGCCTAAGAAAAGCAATCCTGACACCAGAGACCAAAGATTCAGCAGAAGGGCAGAAAGGACTATTGGTAGGCTCACAGCCTGCAGCTAACGCAGTGATAACATGAGTCAAGGTCATGGCTTTCGGAAGATACAAGCTCCACACAATTGCCCAAGTGAGCGTACAGTAAAAATATTTGCAGCAACTACACTACATACTGACAAAGAAATGTCTCTATCTTTTCAGAGAAACCGTGAATATGGAGGTTTATTTACATAATTCACAGCTCAACGTGCTTTTTATATGAAAAAAGATTGGCAAGTTCCAAGACTACAGCTGAAAAACATTACATCAATAACAGGGTAAAAAACAAATGGGAAATAGTCTGATGCAAAACCATTATTAGATCCTTATAATGTTTTCTATAGACAGCAGTTTCATATGGTGATTTTGGTGCCCTCAGTAAATAACCTCTGTTTTGTTCTTATGCTTTATCTCCTAACCACTCCACCTCAATGGATTTACAATCTGATTATGCAGCTGGGCTTACAATCATCTGTCTCTCATCACCACCTTTCCTTTCTATCATTTTCTGCTGCTAACTTACTGGTGATACGGAAGCAAAGGAAAATTCCCATTAGAGTCAATAGGCTGAAAATTCTTTATTTTCAAACATGGAATTCTGAAACCAGCTATTTATCAAACCCTATCAGAGCATAAATCAAGACAAGTCATGATGTTTTAGTTGTAACTTTTTCCATGGTAATCATAAAGGCAGAAGCAGAGATGCAGACACAAAATAGAAGGAAACGATATTAGGTGTAGCAATGCTCCCAGCACCATTCCAGCTCATTGGGGTTAATCAGAACATGACCGTACTAACACTAGACAGTCATTTTGCCTGGCTTTTCTGAGACACTCCAGAACTGGTTGATGCAGTACTTACTGAAATCATGTATGCTTTTTGGATTCTCACACAGATTCCAAGTCAGGCTGTCACCGCAGCCCAGTTTACCTACCTCACTCCTTCATAAGAGGTCAGAGAAGAACAAGTTTCATTGATCTGAGCTCCCCCTGCTGCTGCCTGTTTGCATAGAGTCTCTCTGCGGGGCTGACTCTTGGCAATGCTCAGGTCAGCACAGCTGGTCTGCAGCAGGCAGACCCAGAAAGCAGAGCAGATCAGAGCACATGCGCTTGGCAGCACTGCCCTATTACTTTACTTTTTAAAGCATGGGATGAAAAGCATGGGTTTCTATGCACATAACCAAAATAACTGCCAATAGTTCCTCTTTCTACAGGTTCTGGATATAGCTGTGAGGGACTGAAATGTTGAAACACTCACTGATGTGCACAGTTTTAAGGCCGTATATAATTATTTATGCATCTAGTAGGTGTCCATTTTTGTACACAGACTTTTCCACACAAATACTTCCTCATACATAAAACTGTGTGTGTGTGGGGGAAGACTCCTTTGTAGCCTTAACTTTGCATCCTCAATTGTAGCACTTATCTGAGTCAAAAAAGCAGCAATCCAGCACTGTCAGCACAGACTAAAGTCTAGAATATTTCTTGACAGGCCTCCCTTCCTCTGCACCTCGTCTGTCTGAATAAAAAATTATACAAACATTATTTTAACTAAGATTTTTAGGGAAGGGTACAGGAGACATTCCAAAGTAGGAAAGGTAAAATAATGCTACATTAGAAGCAATGAGAGGCAAGAAGCAGTATGCTCCAAACCCTTCAAATATCTAAATCTATGAAATGTCCCAGATGGCCTCAGAAATCCTATCTTGTCTAACTTATTCACAAATATTTCTCAGCCTGTACCCAAAATCAGTGTTAGCAAAGTTCTACTTAGCTGTATTTAGCAAAGTTATTGTATTTCTGTACCATTAGGTGCTTCCTTATTTTTTTTAAGAACACTGAAGATGTTCATATAGCATATTTAAGAACACTAAATTTTATTTAAGAATATTGATCTAGATTAGAATAAAAATGTACCATGGCAGTATCATCATTATACAGTGGATTTAACATCATCATTACATAATAGAAAGAGTAATTATAATTTTTACTACAAATATTTCTATTTCTATTATTTATTTATTTCTATTTATTTATTTGTATACCTCAGAATTGCATCTTTCATGCAAACCTGATATAAGTTAATGGAAAATGTTAGAGGATGAACTTTAACTGTAATTATTTTCTACTCTCTGTTCTTCTTGTAAATTTTCCATGTAATTTCTTTTTTAAAAAACAATCATTTTTCAAAGACTGTTAGGATTTTTTCTCCCACTTTCTCCCAGCAGCAAGTGAATCTTAAAAGTATTTAATAAGCTAAAACTGTATTAATTCCCAGAATTACGAAGTAAAAAGATAAGCAGTACACATGGGTAATTGTAATTCCTGCTTTTTTGAAACACACTAAATTTGAAGAAAAAAAAAAACAACAACACAAAAACAACAACAACACTCACACACACAAAA
Organism: Cygnus olor; assembly: GCF_009769625.2. Classification (NCBI taxonomy): domain Eukaryota; kingdom Metazoa; phylum Chordata; class Aves; order Anseriformes; family Anatidae; genus Cygnus; species Cygnus olor. The sequence goes on from NC_049198.1 coordinate 57,380,982, forward strand.
CCAACACATTTACATCAGTGGTTAGTTGTGATTTAAAGAATGAAATGTGCAATAGTAAGTAAATGAAAGGTAAATAGACAGCCCGGATTAGTACACAGTATTGTGTAGAGAAAAAGTAATACAAAACAAAAAATTGATACTTTTTGTTGAATGAATTAGGAACATTAGGATCAAGGAGGAACATTTTTTTTCCCCCTCTCTTAAGGACTCTCTGAAATTACCATGTGACACAAATCTGGGCCACTTGTTTCCACACAGCAACTTATAAACATCTCCGGATCGCTTTATTGAGAAGTAACAGTAAAATTGTCAACGTGTTTGCAAATAAGTAGCTGGATTTCATCATTTCTTAAAGCTCCCACTTTCATTAGGACATAGGCTACCTAGGGGCTCCAGGGATGCTTTCACCAAGTCCTGAGTCAGAGGGTGTCTCCCAGCTGCTCTCTGAGGTCCTGAAACATCCCACACACTCTGGTGGTGTCATAGGTCAGAGGCAAGTGTAAAGAAGACAGTAAATAAAAGCACATATCCTGACAAACCAGCATGGTTTTACTGCATCCATAAAAGTAAACGGTCTTATATTCCTCCAAGTCATGACCTGAGTGTAAATATACACACTTCAGATGACCACTGGCATATTCCAGTAGCTTTAGCCATTTTTCAACAGGTATTATGATGAAAAAAAACCTCTCTGGACTCTAGGTGTCTGGTATCTGTGTAATTACAGTACAACTGCAAGACAAAATTTTCAGTTTTGGCTAAGAGAAATTTTATACACCTTGTATCATCACTTCTTTTTTGTAAAAAAAAAAAATTGTTTTGGGAAATAATACAGAGAAAACAACTTGTGAAGAAAGTATCTCCTCTCCCACTGCCATTTAGCACTGTGAGATTTAGACAATTTAGTGCAGATCCACTGCAGATTAATCAGAATTTATGATGTTCTTATAGGGCAGATAAAACAGGACATGAGTAAACTGCACCAACAGAATTAACATAATCTATGAGAGGAAAGAAAATCTGTGGTCATAAGACTCAGGTCCTGAAGAAATAAATAAGTATGGATCTTGTAGAACCTACATACATCTGACTTCATGTGTCTCCACAGACAAAAGTTCAATATGCTTAACTGGGTTTTAATAGGCTCAAAAGAAATATAAATTTAAGTACCATAAATGCTAGTACAGATATTCCACAACCATTTGCTTTTTGTCATAGCCAAGCACTTTTATCCTGGAATAAAGCTTTGTGAAGTGCTTGAACTAACATCTGTAATTCTCCTAATTAAATCAGTTCACCAAATAAATAAAAGTTGATTTTTACATATTCCTCACAATAACAGTTTCATTCAAATGCAGTTTTTCAATGTTGAAGTATTGCATAACAAGGAGATTATAACTCCTTCCTCTGCTCTCCCAATTTAATAGTCAATTCAGTGAAGTATTTCAGCATGTGCTGAATTAATCACTTGAATATATCCAAATGAGATTAACAAGATTTTAGTACTGTCAAAAGAAGCACAGGATTATTCACATGTTTATATTTAACTATTTTTGTGACTTGGAGCCATATATGAACACACAAAATCCCTCAGATTATTAGCTACTTCAGATGAAGGAGCTCTAAGTTCTATGAGGCATAGTACTGCTTACTGCTTGCTATTCTAACTGCTGTTAGAATCTCTTAATAGAGAATGTACAACTCTGTTGCAAAAGTCTCCCACGAAGCTCTTGCCTCATCACCTTTCCAAGGAACAAGTAACACTCTGCCTCTCACTTTTACACGCTCCATGCAATGATATATCCATAGTGTTACCTAACGAAAGTATAAAAGTACCCCATGCAGAGTATTCAGGCAGTAACAACCACCAGCAAGATTTTGCTCAAGCTACTTTGGAAAGTAAATTTGTAGTAACATGGACCAATTTATTCTCACAGCATTGCCTAAAGCCCTAGACACAATCTAACTTTGGTATTCTTTTTCCCATGTTAGACCGAACATTCCTCTTTGCAATCTGTGGCACAGCTATTTTGAACAACCCACTAGCAGGACACAGCTTCTTACCTCATTTTCCAATGACCAAGTGTGTGAGTATTTTTTCTCTTTCTGCTCAAACTTAGTCAATCACTTTCAAGGCTCAGGATAGACCTCTCAGCTTCTTCATTTAAAAGATTGTTTTCAATTTAGTCTATACACAGGGCATGAACAGATGATTGATGTTAGTATGTTAACTACGTTAACTATTGTAAACTGAGGAGCTTACAACCTTGTTGACAGCTTTCCACAATCCAAAATAAAACAAGCTTACCTAATACTCTGCGCTAAGCACTACAATCATGAACCTCTCACTTTGTACAGCAAGGGAATACCAGTATGTGCATTGCCAGCTCACAGATTCCAGTGATTAAAGAACTAAGTAATTGGTATGGAATGATAAACAAGCACTATGGGGCTACACCTTGTCAAGTATTTAGTTACTTCCTAGATAATTTAACAATTGCCTTATAACAATCTGAAACTACATTTCGGCATTGCACAATATATAACTATAGATATAAAGTGTTCACAAAAAGGTAAGACTGGAAATGTTGTCCAGTTCTCCATACATGTGGGGGTTTGTTGTTCTTCAAAGTTATATGCAACTGCAATTACATCTGAAGAACGTATCCACTCTACTGGAAAATCAAAACCAAACAAACGTACGCAACCCTGAGTAACCCTATTGTTACCCTATACAATTTCTGTGTACGTTAATTTCCAAATATGAGGGGGACATAAATTAAATACAATAAAAAGGTGGGGAAATAAGGAGACATCACACTTGCAGTATCAATACCACCTGCTATTTTAAAATTGCAAAGATAGTATTAGTATTTTTAATTTGGGCAGCTTTTTCCAGGAATCTTTTAATCACATAAATGGCAATACAGGGGAGAAGTGCAAGTGTATTTCTTTATCAGTATTAATCATATTAGTCTCCATAAAGAGAGCAAATAAAGAACATTTAAGGTTTTACTAAAACCTGTATAAATTGTATCTGCCAGTATGACTTCATCAATATTATTCATAATCTGTTTTAAAAAAGAAGCTAGTTTTATTAAAATTAAGTGCATAAGTTCCAATTTTGCACAGAACATAAATAAGGTTTATTGCTCTATTATTACTAGCCTCTATCTTTAAAAAGAACAAACTGGTACTTCTCACATCTTTTCTAAATAAATGTATTTTATGTGGTCATCAAATACATGAATTGCAAAAAATGAGTCTTACTTGGTGTTTTTTCAAGAAATATGTTTAATTTCATTTAGTTTCTCATCAGCCCTAGTGCTTTGCCAACACTTTGCAAGTATTCCAATAATAAGTCTGTATTTTTTTTTCTTTTAACTCTGGAAAAAGATATACATCCTTAAACTCTGCTACAAGTACTTACACCTTTTCATTTTGATGTTGAGTATCTCCTCTTCAAATATGCATGTACAAATTACTTAAGTTAGTTCTTTTCAGAATTTCTTTCTTTTCCCATAAGAAAAACTGAGAAAGTTGAGAATAAGGCTCAAATGAAAAGATTATGTAAGACATAGCTTGCATAAAACATGCAGCAGAATCATGACTATACTCAGTAAAAAAAAAAAAAAAAAAGTAGAATTGCACGTTTAAGTTGTTACAGCCATGAGACAGTACAAAGCATTCAAAAAAGCTCTTTAATAAAACATGAATGGCTTATGCCATTTTGCCTGGCTCAACTTGTAATCCCTTAAAAACTCTTTAGGTTAGTTATATCTATTTTTTTTTCCTCTTCTTAGATACTATAGAAACATTACACAATACATAAAGAAAAAAACATAGACTGGTTAATAGCTTGTTAATATCCTAAGGCTTTAACAATAATTACACAGATGTACTGTGAACCAGAATTTATGAGGCTAATCACTGCCTAAAGCATACATTTTATATGAGACTTTCTTTAAAGGTTACTGTAGGTTGTATAATACCCAATATACCAATACTTACAATAACATGCAAAAAAAAAGACTTTAAAAAAGATATTATATGAAGAGAAATAAAATAACATCAATAATAATAAAATAAAATCACATGTATACTTGCCCAATTTCGGCAGGAATAGGGGAGTCTAAGGGCAGTAGCAGGGATCTATTATTTTAGGGCACTATGGTACATTAGAAAGAGCTAGAAAATAAGAAACCAATCTGGATTTAGCAATAGACAAAAATGTATACAGTATTTTTTATTTATAAAATATTGCTACGAATGTTAAGAATGTGCATGTAGTAGCTATGGACAAAATTGGGAATGTCTTTCAGGAATAGTATTAAAATGAAATCTGTCATTCTATATATCTAAACACTTCTGTGTTCTTGCAGTCTTTGAGCCCTGTGGCACGGTACCAACAGTAAATCCGCTGACATTTTTTTCCTCCCAAAAGACAATATTATGACTAGCTGCTACTATTTGGAGCAACAGCCATCTAGCTCATCTTAGGATTGTGAGGGTTAGCTACTGTAAATTTGTGCAATTACCAAAATCTTCATGTAGATGGCAAGCAATCCTAAAGCGATTATGTCACACAAAGATCCCCCAAAACAATTCCTTTTTCTCAGGATTCTCAAACACCAGCAGAGTTTGTAACAATGAAATAATTGAGGTAAATCAATTTGAAATGCATTAATTACGTAAATGAAGTATAGTAAAATGTATTAACTATACAATCATGTATCAACTATGTATCAACTATGCAAATCAATTTGAAATATATCAACTTGATTAACTCAGCATGGCTGAGTAGGGACCTGCTGATCAAACTAAAGTTTGGAGGAAATGCACAGGCAGCAGAAGCAGGGACATGGGAAGAGCAGGGAGATACCACCCAGATGTGCAGCAATGGGATCATGAAAGCCAATGTACAGTGGGAGCAAGGGATGCAAAGAATACTAAAGAGGGTTTCTACAGGTACTTTAGCCAGAAAAGGAAGTCTGAAGAGAGCGTAGTCACAATGACAAGATGTGAGAACTGGTGACAATAGATGTGAGACAGCTGAGGTGTTCAGCTTGGTCTTCAGTGGTGGTCGCTCTTCCCACATCTCTGAAGTCTCCGAACTTCAAGGCAGGGACTGGGGGAACAAAGTCCCTCCCACTATAAATGAAGATTGTGTTTGAGACCACCTGAGAAACCTGAACATACGTAAGTCTATGGGACCCAATGAAATGCATTCCAGTGTCCTGATGGAACTGATTAATGTTGTTGGTGATGAGTTGCTAAGCCACTCTCCATCATATTTGAGAAGTCATGGCAGTTAGGTGAAGTCCCCAGTGACTGGAGAAAATGTATCACATCCATTTGTAAAAAAGGAAGAAGGACCCTGGGAACTACCAACCAGTCAGTCTTACCTCTGTACCTGGGAAGATCAAGATCCATGGATCCCCCTGGAAACTATGCTAAGGCATACAGAAGACAGAGGAGTGATTCAAGACAACCAACATGGCTTCACCAATGACAAATTGTGCCTGACAAATCTAGTGGCCTCTTACAATGGAGTGACTGCATCAGTGGACAAGGGAAGAGCTAGTGATGGCACCTACCTTGACTTCTCTAAGGCTTTTGATACAGTCCCCCACTATCAAGATGCAGATCAGTGATGAGTGGTGTTCCTGAGGCTCTGTGTTGGACAGGTGTTGTTTAATATCTTTATTAATGATGTAGACAGCGAGATTGAGTGTAACTTCAGCATTTTGCAGATGACACCAAGCTGAGGCAGGGGAGGTTTAGGCTAGACATCAGGAAGAGGTTCTTCACTGAGAGGGTTGTCGCACACTGGAACAGGCTCCCCAGGGAAGTAGTCACTGCACCAAGCCTGTTGGAGTTTAAGAAGCAATTGGACTGTGCACTTAGTCACATGGTCTGAATTTTTGGGTAGACCTGTGTGCTGCCAGGAGTTGGACTCGATGATCCTTATGGGTCCCTTCCAACTCAGAATATTCCATGACTCTATGATTCTATGAGTGGTGATTTGATATGATAGAGGGAAAGGACGGTGTCCAGAAGAACCAGGACAGGCTCAAGATTGGGCCCATGTGAACCTCAAGAAGTTCAATGAAGCCAAGTGCAAGGTGCTGCACCTGGTTCAGGGCAATCCCCAGTACCAGTACAGACTGGGAGATGATTGAGAGCAGCCCTGCGGCGAAGGACCTGGGGATACTGGTGGATGAAAAAATTGTATACAAGTTGGCAGTATGCGCTTGCAGCCCAGAAAACAAATCATATCCTGGGCAGCATAAAGAAAAGTCTGGCCAGCAGGTTCAGGGAGGTGATTCTGCCCCTGCTCTCATGAGACCTCAGTTGGAGGACTGCATCCAGCTTCGGGTCCTACAGTACAAGGAGGACATGGACCTGTTAGAGAGGGTCCATAGGAGGGCCACAAAAATGATCAAAGGGCTGAAATACCTTTTCTACGAAGAAAGTTTGAGAGATGTGTGGTTTTTCAACCTGAAGAAAAGAAACCTCCAGGGAGACTTTATTGCAGCCCTTCAGTATATAAACGGTGCTTATAAGAAAGAGAAACTTTTTTACCAGGTACTGTAGTGACAGTGCAAGGGGCAATGATTTTAAACTGAAAGAGGGTAGATTTAGATTAGATAATAGGAAGAAATTTTTCAACATGACAGTGGTGACACACTGAAACAGGTTGCCCGGAGAAGCTGTGGATGCCCCATCTCTGGAAGTGTTCAAGGCCAGGCAGGATGGAGCTTTGAGCAACTTGGTTAAGTGAAAGATGACCCTGCCCATGGCAGGGGGATTGAACTAGTTCATCTTTAAGGGCCCTTTCTAACCCAAACCATTTTTTGATTCTATCATTCTGTAACTATCTTCATGTGTCTTTTGTGGGGAGGACCCCTTGCAATGGGACAAAATACAGACTGAGTGGGAAGCAGTTCTGCAGAACTACCTGGGGCCTAGGGCTGTGGTAAGACAGCAAGATGATCATGAGCCAGAAGTGCACTCTGGCAGCAAAGGCATCCAAAAGCATTATTTTCTGTATTAAGAGCAGATTGAGATGATACTGCTGTTAGCAAGAGATTGGACTAGAGACCTTCTGCATTCCCATTCAAGCTGAAAGATCCCATCCCAACTACACTGTATACTAGTAAGTCAACAGTTTATGCAAAAGTTAAAACCTGCCAGTTACAATCAGAAAATGGAAAAAATAAAAATGCAGAACTCATTTTCCTTTGTAATTCAATCTAAGAGATAGTTATCATTTAAAATCTATTTCATTTCAGATTTAAATGTCTATTTCATCACAAGTTTTTCCATCCTATTTGCAGATTTAAAACTTTCACTGTTATCTTAAAACTATTCTACACCTGTTTTGCAAGCCAGTCACTGCTGAATCTTTTTTCTGAAATGTTAAAAGATTCCTTTATTTTAAAAAATATTAATAACAGAACTATTTTTCATATTGTGATATTATCCTTACTAAAGGGTAAATGCAAAGATGATATGGGCTTCTTCCCAGCAGTCTCTTTTAACAAATGCTCTTTTCTCACAATGTTCAGATAGTAGCTTCGGTTCACTTTACTCTTCTTAATCCCTAAATCTAATTCTGACTTGCTGCTCTCAAAGGTATAGGTACACCTCATTGTGTAGGTACATCCTGCATTCTTTGTTCCTGAATACACAGTTTTGAATATGACTCTACAGAAATGCATTTTGTCAGCAGACTGAAGGTAGTCACTAGAATAATCTAGATGGCTTGGCACTAGCAGTCTATTTACCATTTGCACCCTGCTTGCATCATCAATAGATTTTACTAGCTGTAATTTTATATACACCTAGAAGATATACATAAAAATAATGAACAGCTGTTGATCTCTTACAAGTCTGTTTCAACACATGACACCAGCCCTGGTTCAAATTAAGAAAGCAAAATACATGCAAGAAATATGAGTATGATTCTTTAGTAAAAGAAAGATCATAGTAACTTCATTTTGAAGGATATAAAATTGGATTTATAAATATGAGCTTGACTAGCCTTCAAATTTATGGATAATAAATATTTCATATTCCCTACTCTGTTGCCTGAGAAAGAAATAAATATAACAATAGTACCCAGTAAAAAGAAAGAACAAACTTCCCAAGCAATCAAGTGTTATGTTCCTTGCAAGGGAATTCTACAGCTACAAATCTCAACTTCTGTTAAGCATCACAGCACTCTGACTACTACAGCAGCAAGTGGCACATTCTGATCCCTTTCTGCAAGTATTTCATAGATTTTAATTCCTTTTTTTGGGGGAGCTTAACACAGAATAAAAATGAGTACACTAAATGTCTAAGCTATAAAATACTGTCTTTAAAAACTAATGATACTAAGCTCTACTTCATTTAATCTTTTTGCAGTATATGAAAACAATCCCATAGAGCTACAAATATTACAGACCTGAGGTACAGTATCAGAACCTTAAATCCTAAGACAGATGCTCATATTATTAGATACTGAAATATACTAGTTTCTGCTTTTCTTAAATTCAATTCCCCATTTATAAAATAGGAATATCTCTCCACTTTATCTAGGCTTTGTAGATAAAATAATAAATATTTGTGATACTTTAATTAGTAGTTCTTAAAAAGATAATTTTTCCATCTTATTTTATAAAGGAGGAAACTGAGTTGTTGAGTTTAAATGATTACAGTAAAGCCTAAAGCAGCACTCTGATACCGTATTTGATACCACATTCACAAGACCATAGTTTTCAAAAACAGTAATTTCTCTTACAGTTAAATGTTTTTATATCTAATCTAACCATCAAAGAATCATAGAATGGTTTGGATTGGAAGGGACCTTGATGATCACCTTGTTCCAACCCCCCTGCCATGGGCAGGGACACAACCCACTAGACCAGGTTGCTCAAAGCCCCATCCTGCCTGGCCTTGAATTCTTCCAGGGATGGGGCATCCACAGCTTCTCTGGGCAACCTGTTACAGTGACACACCACCCTCAAAGAAAAGAATTTCTTCCTGATATTTTATCAAACTTTACCCTTTTTTAGTTTAAAGTCATTTCTCCTTGTCCTATCACTACACTCCTTGACAAAGTGAACATCCCCAGCTTTCCTCTAGGCCCCCATTAGGTACTGGAAGGATGCCATAAGGTATCCCTGGAGCCTTCTCTTCTCCAGGCTGAACAGCCCCAACTCCCTCAGCCTCTCTTCATAGGAGAGGTGCTCCAGCCCTCTGATCATCCTGGTAGCCCTCCTTTGGACTCGTTCTAATACGTCCATGTCCTTCATGTGCTGGGAGCCCCAGAGCCAAACGCAGTGCTCCAGGGGGGGTCTCATGAGAGCAGAGTAAAGGGAGAAGAACAACCACCCTAGCCCTGCTGGCCACACTGCTTTTGATGCAGCCCAGGGTATGGTTGGCTTTCTGGGCTGCAAGCGCACACTGACGGCTCGTGTTGAGCTTCTCATCAGCCAACACCCCCACGTCTTTCTCCTCAGGGCCGCTCTCAATTCATTCTCCACCCAGCCTGTATTTGTGCTTGGGATTGCCCCGGCCCAAGTGCAGGACGTTGCGCTTGGCCTTGTTGAACCCCAAGAGATTCGCACAGGCCCACCTCGCAAGCCTGTCCAGGTCCCTCTGGATGGCATCCTTTCACTCCAGCATGTCAGCTGCACCACGCAGCTTGGTGCCATTGGCAAACTTGCTGAGGGTGCACTCAATCCCTCTGTCCATGTCACCAACCAAGATGTTAACTGCACCTGTCCCAGTACTGGCCCCTGAGGAACACCAGTTGTTATTGATCTTCTCTTAGGCATTGAGTCATTGAGTGCGACCATCCAGCCCATTCCTTACGCACCCACCGAGTGATCCAACCATCAAATCCATGTCTTTCCAATTTAGAGAAAAAGGTATAATGGGGGACAGTGTCAAATGCTTTGCCCAAATCCAGGTAGATGATGTCAGTTGCTCTTCCCCATCCATTATGTTTCTTCTTTCTCTTAAGTATAAATATTATCCTTCATGTAATACCAGATGATGTTAAGAAAACAAACAAACAAAAAAATCCACCCCTCTTCTTCAAGTACTTGCTATCTAGTGTGAAATTAAAACTTTTGCATTAATATTCAACTACTCTCTTGTAACTTATGAGTGTATGTTTTTTAGTGAATAACATTAAGAAAAAAGCATGGGCTAATCTTGAACTACTGAATATTATACATAACACTGTTCCAACTTGTTAATGTCAGTGTCTCAGTCCATTGATTGGTTCCAAAAGTCCAGTATCTGCTCTGCATACCAAGAGCTCAAGGCGAGCACTGCAGGTGTCCAGGCTCTATTTCCCTATATCCTCAGCAACACACTTCTCAGTAACAGAAAATAAATTTACAAGGTCTATCAAAATTTCCCAACAAAAGATATCCTATATATCCTGACCTTTCAAAGGTTACGAAATAATCAGTCCAGCAGCTTCCACCTTCTTGGTTAGTTTCCATACAACAGTGAAGTGCAAAGCTTGTAGTGCCTCCAAATCCTGGCCTGATCTTTCTCCCTGCAAGCTGTTTTCCCACAGCTTCCTGCTGTAAGTACTAGATTTAACTGCCAGAATGTTTGTCTCTGTAACCAGATGATATCACAGACATAAGATGAATGGGGTAAACAACAGCTGCAACTTCACTTACAACATAATTTAATTTAAATATAAATATCTAGGCATAACATCTAGCCCCATATAACTCCGAGTTTATTCTTTCTTTGAAAAACAGGCAGGCAACCCTGGCCCACCAAGACCTTCAGTCTTTGTTCTCACCTCCCACCCACAATACCTGCAATTCTGATGCATAATTCCTAGCATTACCAGCTACACTAGATCTAGCCATTTCATCAAAAGCATGTCAAAAAAACCACACAAATTCAGAAATATAACCCAAAATATACCGCAAAGAGATATGTGGACTATGTAGAGATATGTAGAGTACGGAGATCTTGGTCCATCTACATTGACTTGGCATTTTAAGTAGATTTACTCATGAGGCCTGAAAATAAAGTGGTCAAAAATGCACCACACGGCAAAAATGTTGGATCAAAACCCAAGATGGGATGCTAAAATGACTCCAATTCCCTTAACTATAAATACCAAGATAATGTATGGAGGAACCTATAGGGTACCTAGTAGGACTACAGTCATTCAGGTGACATACAGCCAAATGCTTCGCAAGAAATAGCTGCACTGCCATTTTGTCACGTGTGTTCTTCCGAATGACACAAATCTACATAACTGATTAAAAAAAGGCAGTCAACTTACAGCTCCTGTTCTTCTGGACCCAGCTGTAAGCACATGAAAATGCCTCTGCCTATTTTCATTTCATTTATTTATTTATTTATTTTCTTTTCTAGATCTTTCTAAATAAAATCCCTTGATATTATTCCCTGTTTTGCCTTCCACACATTCTGGATACTTCCACACATTCTGGATATCCACTGCATTGAATATCTCTAAATATCTCCACCATGTTGCTAGAAAGTGTATTGCAAAAACAATCAATTTTTCAATAGTGTATTCCCTATGTACATATTTCCTATGTTCTTATCATATGTAAACAAAATAACTCTTTACGCTAAAAGCATAATTGAGATGTTAAGCCAAAATCAAATTTCTAGATTGTTTTTTGTTTTAATTAGTTTTGATTCAAAGTTCCAATTTGACATATAAAGCTCTATTTATTGAGTCTTGGCAACATAAAGGAACAACCTGTCTGATGCAGTGAGAATCTTTTTAAGGTATGATGAAAGACTCAACTTTTCTCTTAGAGAATTTCCAGGCATGTAGATTCACAACTTGATTATTTGGAGAAAAAGCTTAAGTTTTTTCATTATCTCCCAAATGTGTATAAATCTGTTTTTCACATTTTTATGTCTTGGGTGAAATGAGGACTGCAAACACACCAATATTTAACCACAGATGTGGTCAACACATGTATCATTTTATGTTCCTCCACTGAACATTTTGCAAGGAAAACCAATACCAACTTCAATACTAACCTTAACCTTGATTTTAAGTAACAGTCCTTAAACAGTCCTTCAGTCCTATTTCCGCTGAATTTGCTCTCATAGTTTCCCTCAGCTTGTCCCTCCACATTTTGGTACAACTAGATTGAAATTATTTCCAAGTTTATGAAACTTAAGTGTCCTTCAATTTCTGAACGCTTACCTTGAAAATAATTTATTTCTTGTTGATTATTTGAATGCCACTAGAATTTGCAGATAAGATGGTGCCGTACACTAACAGTCCTTGAACCTTTCTTGGATAAAAAATGGTATCAACAATTGCTTAGCACAAAACACATTTTCAGGACAGCCTACAGAGACATTACCACACTTAATATAGCTACCAGGTGTGAAGTGATATTGAATTATGCTGATAACTGACCTCTGTTTTGTGTGTGTGTCCTGAAGACAATCATTGGTGAAAGAAAAAGACTAGGGAACAAAAAAGTAGAAGAGTAGTGTCACAGCTAAGTCTTTTTTGCTATATATTATATCAAAATTAGCTCACTTCAATATTCAGCATTATTGGGTCATAAAAATTCTTCTTTGTCTAGACTTATTACCAGTTTGTATTTTTGAATATAAGATAATCTCAATATTTTCTGTAATTCTGTAACCATTTCAGATTATGTGATCTCAATATGAAGATTATGGAAGTCTCAAAGTCTTTATAAGCAGGAAAATAATATGGCTTCTAATAACGCAATATAAACGCACATTTGCATCACATGAGTTTCCATATCCATGTTACTTTGCTAGAAAAAGTAGGAATATGAAACTGAATTTACTCTGCCTTATTGAATGTTCTTCTCTCATTCAGATGGATTTGATGAGCCATTTGGTAATTTCTATTGTTTATTTTTCAATTACATTTACTATTTACATATTTAGTATTTTATTCTTAGTCAAGAGTTGGTTGGTTGTTCATTTCCAACAGACTTTCATTTACAGAGTACTGCATTACTGGATGTTTCTGTTCCTAGAGTAACCTGCGTAATATTGTCTTAACTTGCTTGTATACAAACGCACACAAAAAAAACACAAATGAACCAACCAAACAAAAACACAGAGGGGAGAAAGAAACAGACTAGTCAACTGATGACGTGTCTTTATATATCAAAATGCTGAATGCATCTAATCTTGGCATCTAATAATACAGTAAGTCTTTCTAAGTCTTACTAGTTAACCATTTCTATGTATGTGATCAAATAGTATGTGAGCAACACAGTGCCCTCTGCTATATGAAGCTAAAAAAATGACTGAGAGACAATGAGAGTGACTCTATTAAACAGTTCAATCTCTTTAATTAGGACGAAATAAGTTTATCAATTATTTTGCATATTTTAGTATGTACGAAAAATATAGTTTTCATGTTCCTCATTTTTCCCACTCTCTACTACATCTTCGTTGCGACTCATTGCAACTGTGGCATAGAGTCCCCAAAAGTTTATTATTGCAGCTGCTAATAAGAAAACATGTTTAGACATAAAGAAGAAACTCTTTACTCAGTGGGTGATGAGGCACTGGAACAGGTTGCCCAGAGAAGCTGTGGATGTCCCTTCCCTGGAGGTGTTCAAGGCCAGGTGGGATGGGGCTTTGAGCAACCTGGTCTAGTGGGAGGTGTCCCTGCCCGTGGCAGAGGGGTTGGAACAAGGTGATTTTTAAAGGTTCCTTCCAAACCACACATTCTATGACTCTACGACTCTTCACTTTTATTGCCTCCAGCTGGAAAAACAGTCTTCCTAAAACTGCGTCAGATACAGTCAACAATAATGATGTACTGCTGGAAATACTCAAAGTTATCTCAAAATCTCATTTTTTAAGGACAACTTTTGCTCTAATGGAACTTGAACACAAAAGACTATTTCCCATTTTATTGATGTACCAAGGTCCTTCATATCCAAAAATGTTAGTATGCACTGCTATGGCCAGAAGACTGACTTCAAGGGCTGATCTCAGCTTGACCTGGAAGAGCAGAAGAGATGAAAAAAAAATTCATAGCCACTCTCAAAGGCTGCACAGCTTTGAGAATAAGATCAGTTTACATTGTTCAGTCACTGCGATGGGTTATCACTGGTAGGTAGCTAAGCACCATCACAATGCTCTCTCTTTCCTCATCCTCGGAAGGACAAGGGGAGAAAACACGTTAAAAAAAAAATAATAATCTTGTGTGTTGAGGTAAGGACAGTGGACCAGTCAACCACTACCATCACAGGCAGAACAGATGCAGCATATGAGAGGTTAATAACATTTATTGCCTATTGATAACAGAGAAAAGCGGAGAGGACTGAAAGCAAGGTAAAACCACTTTCCCCTCACCCACCTTCTTCTAACTCCTGCCCCAGAATGGTGCAGGGCAACAGGGGCTGCTGTCAGTTCACAGCACTTTGTCTCTGCCACTCCCTCACGGTCCCTCTCTGCCCCTGCTCCACGTGGGGTCCCTCCCACGGGATGCCGTCCTTCCCAAACTGAGCCTGCGGGGGCTGCCCACAGGCAGCAGCTCTTCAAGCACTGCTCCCACATGGCTCCATGCCACGGGGTCCATCCATCCCCCAGGAGCAAACTGCTCCAGCACGGGTCCCCCACGGGTGGGCGGCAGCTCCCCTCAGACCCCCTGCTCCTGCGTGGGCTCCTCTCCACGGGCTGCAGCTCCAGCCCGGGGCCTGCTCCTGCGGGGGCTCTCCATGGGCCGCAGCCTCCTCCAGGCCACATCCACCTGCTCCAGCGGGGGCTCCTCCACGGGGGGGCTGCAGCGTGGAGATCTGCTCCATGTAGGACCCATGGGCTGCAGGGGGACAGCCTGCTCCACCAGGGGCCTCTCCCTGCACAGGCCACAGGGGAACTGCTGCTGTGTGCCTGGAGCACCTCCTGCCCTCCTGCTGCACTCACCTGGGGGGCTGCAGGGCTGGTTCTCTCTCATTTTCTCGCTCCTATTTCCCACCTACTGTTGCACAGCGGATTTTTTTTCCCCCTTCCTTAACTCTTTTCTTCCAGAGGCCCACCCAGCATCACTCCCTGGCTCAGCTCTGGCCAGCAGCAGGTCCCTTTTGGAGCAGCTGGAGCTGGCTCTGCTCTGACAAGGGGCAGCTGCTGGACTCTGCTTACAGAGGCCACCCCTGCAGCCCCCATGCTACCAAAATAAACCCGATGTACCTATATACCCAATAAACCCATGTACAGCTAAACTTACTACATTTGAGGTGGCTAAATTAGGCAACCAGACCAATAAGGAGATGGTATTGTCACTGCAGATAACTGTCCATAATGCAGGAACAGGATTGCTAGAAGTTGTAGGATAGCAGAAAGGGAGAACAGCATTTGCTCATGCCTGGACACACTCCTTGGTGAAATAAAACTTCCCATAAACAAACTAGCAAAGAGAAAAATAGGAAAAACACATCAAAATGAGGTCACTTTGCTATCATAATAGAAGACAGACCAGTAAGACAAAATGACTTAAAGTGAATTAAAAGTGATCCAAACTTCAAGACCGGAGTTTAATATTTATACAAGTGCTGGTAGATTTACTGTTGTCAAGTTTGCTCATCACCTTGTCTCCTACTACTTAAAGAAACATGAAACACAAAGTCCTTATTAAAACAAACAAACAAACAAACAAAACAAAAGAAAACAAAACAAGAGTTCCTTACAACGTTACCCACAGAACTTTCCCAAAGGCCAGGGTGGGTACCTAAATCAGAGTATTTCCATTTTTAATTATTTCCCAGGCATTTGTTAATGTTACTGCCAACACAACTAGAGCAGCTACAAGCTACAGATTTTGTCCTCTCACCCATCATGTGTTAACTGTGCAAAAATAGAAGGGTCAAACCTCCAGGTGGCACATCCATTTCTATTTCTAACAGTTGCCAGGTTTTACTGTACACAAATCTTGGGAAACTTGAGACAATGAAAAAATGTGCAATTAACAGACAATAGCTTTAGGTTATCTCTACTCAACAGGACCAACTGACTGTAATACAGCAAGTCTGCTGTAATACAAAGAAAGATAAAATTTATGCATCCCAGCAAACATGTTATACACTGATGAACAGCATAAAATTGACATAATGGTTCTTTAGGGCTATAAACGTGTTTTCTTTCGCAGTTTAATTGACAATGACTAGATTGACCTTTTCTCTATAATTGTAACTACAGTAGAGCAATTAGACAAATCACCACCTCTATCGTTTCTCACACATATTAAATAAGAAGCAAAAGGATGGGACTTTCAATCACTTTACGCTGATAGTGCATTTTGCACTTTCACTCATGAGTGAAAGCTGGAATAAAAAAATTCCCTCAAATCATATACTATAATGAAAAGTGACAAATATGCTAGGAATAATCTGCATCATCCAATCTGCTGAAAATCTGAACTGTCTTCTCATTTTTCATTACTCCTTCCTTTCCTCTGCAGGTACTCAATGTGTGATACTAAAAGTGAGATGATGAAACAATAATATATTCTTATCTCATTGCCACGCCTTTAATTAAAATATATGTGACTGTTAATGGGAAATTATAGAAAGTATCATTATTTAGGAAGGGTTTACTTCATATGATACACAAGGATAGCTATTTGCAATGTAGCTGTCAAAATAAGATTGAAATGAATTTATTCTGAAATGTGTAATTAGGATTTTAATCCTGTTTTAGAAAGTGATGTTACTATAAGCATGGGGAAATTATATCAGTTTTCTAAGTGTGAGAATAATTCCATAAAATGGATTAAATGATATACGATATTGTTAGCTTTTATCTAATATTTCTAGAATATTATTTGATTTTGATGTGTTTCTTTAAAAGTCTTGCCACTGCACATTTGTCAGTAAAAACTCTCCTCCTGTGTTTACAACATACTGCCTTTATGGAAAATTCTGTACAAAAATTCACTTTGAAGTTCCTTAACAAATTCCATATAACATATATGCATGTCTATATGTATATGTATACATACATATGCATATCTGTATAAGGATCTGTGGATATTATATTAATACCGTATGGAATTTCAGTGCAAAAAAAACTTTCCTGAAATTTAAGGGAACATTAAAATATCACTTAATAAGAGAAAATATTTAGGATAAAAATTATAAACCATCATCTGTACTTACACAGTATGAGAAAATAAAATGGTTTAAATCACATTCTGGAGATATTTTATAAGAGTATTTAATGTTACGTGTATTTGTTGAAAAATATTGTTTCAAAAAATTGAGAGATTTTTGTGAAACTCTTTTGTCTAGGACATTTACAAATGCATTGCTATTCAAACAGTACTTTTTAACTTGAAGAATACAGCCGGGTTACTTATCTAAGCTATACCAAGAGTGGATTTTAAGATATTGTAATCTGAGAGCTGATGCTCTTCCAAAGTACCTAAAAAGTTACACATTTACTGCGGCTCTTTTAAGGTGCAATTGAACAATCTAATTTCACTTGCATACAGATACATCTTTATATAACCACACGACTTACTATAATGTAAGTTATTTGATACAAGTGTCTATTTAATACCACTATTTTTGAGGCATCTGCTGAAAGACAGTAATTGTGACAAGCAATGGCCAGTATATAAAGGAAAGTGTTTGCTTTTAAGGCATTACTGCTCTATGTTAGATTTTTTATATTTATTGGATTTAGGTATTTGGAACAGGCCTCAGAGATCAACTCACACATATATGTGTTAATATATAATTAACTCTAGTTTCTATGCTTAATAATTGGTATTTTAACAAAAAATAGATATAACAGTGAAAAATGTAAACACTAACTTTTGTACTGCTTTTAAAAAGTAATTATTGTTTTCATCACTTCACCTTATTTATTTCATAAAGCACAGGTATTCAGATCAATAAGTATATTAAAATACCACCATTTAGATCACGGTTACACAGGATACTCTTTCATAAACTTTATTCAGCAAGTATTTGACAATATTGACTGTCAACAAACATCTCAGAGAGAGGTGTGTACTATGCAGGAAAGCAATGAATCAGATCAGTATGCTGTAGACAAAACCATAAGTGTGCTACTGAAAATTTTCTGAAATGCTTATTTTAAAAATAGACATTGCACTTAATATTTTACATATCTAAGCAAATCCACAGTAATAACAACTCATAAAATGATTAGCTGATATTGCAAACAAGATGATTTGAAGTTTAAGAAGTACATCTACCTAAAGAGAAAAGTCTTTATTTCCAAGTACTGCTTGGACAAGTAAAATATTACTAGAAAACCTATTTTTAGTTTTATTTTTGTTTCAATTTCTTTCTCTTGAATTGTGAATACTTAATTAAAAACAAACAAACAAACAAACAAACAAAACCACATTATTTTGTCCAGGAAGGTTACAGGCTATGAGAATAAAACATATTTTGTGTTTCATCTTTGAACTGAGGGTTGAAGGTAATACGAAATTTCTGAGCTACTATTACTATTACATAAATTGTCCCTTACAGTCAGTCCCAAGCTACAACAAATAGTGGCAATTCTGCTGTTCCTGCCCTCAACGAAGAGGCCAGAAACAGGTACGAAAATGGTCCAAAAGAAGAGCACTAAGCACACTGTGTTGCACAGAATGTATTTTCCTTCCTGTTTGGTTCCCCGAGGGGAGTCTAATATAATTCTAAATTCCTGCCACTGTCTCCCATGCCAGAAGACACCTAATGGATGAAAGCTTGCGCACACACTTTTCCCGTGCTGAAAAGGTAAAAGTATGGCACAAACTTTCTAAGCCAAAATCAGCTGACCAATATTTAATTGGTATGTCTGAAAGTAGAAATGAGACTGCAGTTTACAATACAAACTAGGGAACTTTCTTAAATTTTCTTGAACATTTTCTTGAAAGATTAAATGATCAATTTTATTTTTGTCCCATTAGCTAAAAGCACAATTTTAATTTCTTTAAACATTGTTAGAACCCAGAAATTGAATTTACAGGTGTTTATATGAGAACACTCTAAGTGACTACAGATTCACTCTGTCTATATAAACTTGTTTTAGCAAATTGAGTCATACATCTGTAAGCACATGTCCTGGTTTCAGCTGTGACAGATTTAATTTTCTTTCTAGTAGCTGGTGTGGTGCAGTGTTTTGGATTTAGGATGAGAATAATGTTGATAACACATCGATATTTCAGTTGTTGCAGAGCAGTGCTTGCACAGAGCCAAGGGCATTTCAGTTTCTGGTGCTGCCCCGCCATCAAAGAGGCTGGGGGTGCACCAGGAGCTGGGAGCGGACACAGCCAGGACAGCTGGCTTAGCCTGGCCAAAGGGATGTCCCGCACAATGTGGCATCATACTCAGAAATAAAACTGGGGGGAGCTGGTCAGGGGGACCTCCATTGCTTAGGGACCAGATGGGCATCAGTCAGCTGGTAGTGAACTGCTGCACTGTGCACCACTTGCTTTGTTTATTCTTTTTATTCTTTTCCTTTTCCCTTTCCTTTCCTTCTTATTAAGCTATTCTTATCTCAACCCATGAGTTCTTGCAATTTTCTTTTTGATTCCCTCCCCCATCCCACTGTGGGGAGAGTAAGTGAATGCCTATGTGGTGTTTAGCTGTCTGCCGGGTTAAACCAAAACACCACGACAGGAATATTCATAATACACTATTAACTCTGTGAACTTTCAACCAAATCATTTTTTCAGTGTTTCTGTAGCTTTTAAAATGCAAAAATAACAAAGCATCTAGCCCACATCAAATACCTGGGAAAGAATATTCTCTCAATATAGTCTACATGTCAAAATTCAAAGGGTTACTAAAAATGATCAGAACCCCTGTATACAGATTTGTAGAAAAGAAACCACTGAAAACTATCTACCAAGAGAAACACATAGTCAATAAACAATAGAGCTATAAAATTCTGCAGGTAAGACTTTCTGCTTTAAGTACTTTATTCACAGTAGGAAAGTACTTTCAATATCTAAAGTCTGCATGATTATTTGAGTGCCATCTGAAAGGCCTTGTTCAGGAATACACTGTTCAGTTTAGCAAGCTTATTGTCATGCCTTGTTGATAGATAGATGCCAAGGTGGAATATCTGATTCTATTTGTAGACTCTGCAAGTAAATTTACCTGAAGAGATTTTGGTAAGGAAATAAGTACTTCAAGACATTTTACCCTAACTATGCAAACAGATATCTTAGTCACAGTAACCAAAAACATACAAAACGGAGTTCAAACAACATATGATTTACAAATATGCTGAAAATAAGTCTGAATGAATACATCGTATATTACTTTACCCACAGTACAATTAACTGAGAATTATAAAAGGCCTTTTGTCTCCTGTTAGCATTCTGTCAAAATCAAATTCATCTCAATATTTTTCCAATTCCAGTATGTTCTTTTCTTTTTTTTTTTTCTTTTTAAAATCCTTGATTTTTTTCTGGGTTGGGATAGTCTGTGCAAGTTCAGTAACATTGAAAGGACTTTTGAGGAGCTTAGCATCATGCATTTGCTGCACTGCACAACTCTTAATATAGTTTAGCTAACAGTAGATTGTGGCAGGAAAGAATCGGAGAAGAGCAGAACAATTAGTCGGTACTCCACTGTACATCTATGAGTCTGAGATTTAGTTTTATAAACAGAATTTCCATTTGTTTAATAATTTGTTTTGACTAGAAAAATCAGCCTTTGTACTCTGTTCTATTCCCTGCATTGGGCAGGGACAAATACAGCAAAAGGCTGTATTTTTCTTACAACCAGGCTTTTTAGATGCTGCATCCAGCCTCAGGTTTTCACACTCAAGAGTTTATCATGCCTAGCTCAAAGAAAGGTCTGAGGCTGCAATATAGTGTGGAGTCAACTAAAAAAGAACTTGCTACTGTCTGATTTGTTACTCCTGAAGCAAACACACTGTAGTGCCTTAGATTTAGAGACTTAACTATGTTTAACTCTTACCTAGATTTACCTAAATATAAGTAGAATATTTAGCCTTAACTTCTGCTTTTCAGAAATATACCTACAAATAACAGATTTTTGGCTTACATTACATACAAACAAACTTGTATCCATCCACCAGAACAGAATCAGAACTACAAAGATTCTGGCAGAAAGCTGATTTCATTTGTAACAAAAGTGTTTATAAGAAATGCATTTTTTCCCATTCTATATAGTAGCTATTTTTAAACTCCTGAATTAGGAAGCATTCCTTTAACACTTTTAGAAAACTACACAAATGCAAAAATTCCCACCCAGAAAACATATGTTCAAAGTTTTGTCACATACACACTACATTGTATATGTACATGTGTATACAATAAAAATATGGAAAAAAAAAAAACAAAAAGCATGAATTTTAAAATATATACACTGTGAAAGAAAACACAACTAAGATAAATTAAATGGAAAATTTGCATATATTAAACTGTTCCATAACTTTAATTTCACTAAACTCAGAAACCAAGTGTAAAGACTTTTTTTTGGTGAGATGTCAGATGTATTATGTATGACTTCTTGTTCTCCTGACGTCTATAGGACTTTCATTTAAAAGTACCAAAGGAGAATGGTACTTATATGGGAATGGAATTAAAATATTTTGTGATTAATAACTTGTCATTTGTATTTGTGAAGAATATTGTTCCAAAAATGAACAGAAGAAAAATCAATTTATTTTACTTATGCTATATTTGTAAACTCTTTTGTAAACTAGCCATACAATCTGAGCAGCTTCCCAGTAGGTTAATAGTTTATGGTGCCTTTCTTTCCCTCTGACTGGAAAATTTAGGAAAAAAAGGAATACACTACTGGTAATACGGTTCCTCCAGAATATACTTCTCTTTTTACTAGGAGAACTTCTCCTTTACTCTAGAGATCCATATGCTTCATCACAGAGCTATAAAAATAGCCTTTACTAGTAAAAACCTGGCAGGTCTTGGTAAATCCAAGTAGCTATAACAATGTCTCAAGAGATAACATGATCTCTTTCCAGAACGGAAACAGAAGTTCTACTGTAAAGAACTAAAAGGATCAAGAAAAGCAAAAGCACCTATGTAAAACTAAACAGTTAAATACAGAAGGGATTTCATCAGAAATACTGGCTGACCACGTTAATACCAACAACCACCTTTAAATTTTTTTTAAACTCATCAAGATAAAGATGTAAATCTGAGAAACACACTACTGAGTACTTATAAATTATTTTTATTCTAACCATACCCCTTTAGAAACAGAAAAAAAAATATAAAGTGAATGCTTCTCCAGCAATCTTTTAGAAGATAAAAAGCTTGTCCTAGCTGTCCTCTTTCAGTAAAACAAACAAAAACAAAGCTACCAAAACTATTAAGATTAGATTTTGATGATGGTACCAAGAGCCTACTAGTGCAATTTTATTTTAAGAAAAAGCAAGAAAATGTTTAAGTGGTTGGCATTGGGAGAGGAATGACATCTTATATAGAAAACTGTGCCACTGCTCAGGCACCCGCACAGCAAATAAGTGTTTCCTGATGTTCAGAGGGATCTTTCTGTGTTCCAGGTTGTGCCCAGTGCCTCTTGTCATGGCACTGGAGCTCAGCTCCATCTTCTTTGCACCCTCTCTTCATTTATTTGTGGGAATTCCCATGAGCTTTTCCACATTGAACAGTCCCAGCTCTCTCAGCCTTTCTTCACAGCAGAGATGTCCCCGTTCTTTAATCATCACTGTGGACCTTCACTGGACTCTCTCCAGTCTGTACCTCTCTCCTGTACTGCAGAGCCCAGAACTGGATACAGCAATACTGGTGTGGCCTTAATGCCAGAAAATGCTCTGCAGATTATAAAGAAGTGTTTGCCAGTGAAAAGTTCTGGCTGAATTTAACGAGGAGACTGCATTTCCTGTCTTTTCTGTGTGTATTAAAACTGGAAACGCTCCGCACCTCCCAAGGTTCGATGTACAAGTTGGCACAGTCCTAGTTCCCTCTTGGCATACAGAGGTGGGTATATACCAGTTTCTCCCTCGCTCCATATGATCAAAACCTAAATGCATGGACTGAAGGAAGTCTCAGACCACTTGAGCATGGGAAAAATGATGATTTTTTTGACTGGGAAAATCAGTAGATCGTTACCACAGGTTAGGCAGAGAAATGAGTCAGGCTCCAATCTAGACACGTCACCCAATGTTCGCTGTCTATACTCTGTAGGCATCACCCTGGTCACCAGTTTAAAGTTATGTTAGTACTTGTTTTCCTCATTACATTGCTACTGCCAGTTCTAGAACCACCTACGCATTCATTCTATCACCTCAAGTTCAATTTCATCATCATCACCTGCCTCTTCAGGCTCACTACAACTTTTCAAAGGTACATTAATTTCTCATCTCCATTACTGCAAATCCTTCGCAATTCACTGCTTGTTAGTTCATCTTGAATTCCAAACACACAAAGATATCATTGACAACTACATTTAAAGTCACAGAAAAATCAGCATAAATCAGCCTTCTTTGTTTCTAACAAAAGAAAAAGGGGTGATCACTGAGTTAAACTGATCAGATTGAAGGCAATTAGCATTTAGCATCTGACTCATTTCCTGTTTATATTTTGGCATGTTTCCACCAATAACATGGCTCTTACATTCATCTACCAAAAAAAAATAAAATTAAAAAATGTAAAATTCTTTTAATTTTGAGCTTATAACCCATGCAGCAAGCAACATCCTAAAGCAAATTTAAAAGATGGTTATGCACCTTTCAGATGGTATTTATAATGGATATACTGACAGACTCTAAGAAATATAGTCACTGCAGTAAATCATTATGACAGTCATCCCTTTTTCTCTCTTTTTTTCATGTACTGTGTCTGTTCTGATTGCCTGGTGAATTGTTGGTTGTATCCTCAGAATGCAGCAGTAACCGCAATAAGGACTACATCTTCTCTTCTGAGCATCAGTAAGTTGGATTTTTTATTTTTCCCGTACTACTCAAATTATACCACTGCAAATATTTTGTCTGTAGAAAATGAAATATATAAAAAATCTATCAGTTTTCATGATGCAGTATGGACTCAGATTTATAACACACTGTCAATTCTGTGCCTTCAAGGAATATTGCACTTTCTTAATTTCTGTAAGGAATGTCATATAGAAAACAGTCAAGCCACATTTGTGTCAAGTCTGCCATTTCTCATTATTAGCAATCAAGTCTAAGCAGTTTCTCCCCTGGCTTAACACATATATACCTATCTTCCAAAAAATTTTTATGCCACAATTCATAAAATTGTTTAGGCTGATGTTAAGTCTCTTGCACTAAATTAATAACTAATTACAGGAGGAATTTATCATCTCAAGTTTCTTGCATGAGAATTGTCAGACTTAATCACCCTCCTCATATTTTCACTATTTACAGAGCTTCATTTATCATACACTTCAGTAGTGTGACAACAGAGGACTATTTCCCCCACTTGTCATATAAATAAAGAAAAATAAAATGGTGGCAAATCATGACAATAGCTTGAAATTTTTATTCATTATGGTAACATTCACTTCCACCAGACAAGTTATAGGCAGAAGAACAACTGGCAGGCTAAAAACAAACACACAGTTATGCTCAAATAAGCAAATGCATTCTAATTTTTATAAGTTCTTAAACTTAGCAGACAGTATGAGAATGATCATAATCAAATGTTTGTAAGAAGTCATTTCTTTGATAGCAACACCAAGGGAACTGTTCTCGGAAGCTGTTTTAAAGTGTGTTCAGGGATTTTAACTAGAAGCTGAGAGGAGTACAAACCTTCATATGCACTGTGATTTTGGGGTTATTGCTGAGATCTGTGTTGAACCATGCCCCAAATCGTTTTCAAGCCATTTGCAGACTGGATTGAAAAGTAACACAACATTTAAAGCAAGGTTATACGGAATGGCACAAATGTGTGGCCACTGCTAACTTTAGTGGGAATTTCATCTTGCATTACTGAACATAGCCCGATGCCATTATCACAAAGTATTGCATAATGTGGGCTAAAACTAAATTATGCAAGATAATACCTTACTGTAATAAGGCATGAGTGGTAACTCACATGTTTACCAATGGAAAGACTGCAGCATCAACATTATCTTAATGTTGTGATGAAATATTACAGAATATCTGCCTGGATAATCATAGTAAAAAGCATCATGCAACTTCATATTTTACTTCATTAGGAACCCTGACCTCTGGCAACTTTTTACTAGTTGTGCAAGGAAAACCACTGCTCTGGGTGCAGGTGCCCTGGTGCTGGCAGGGGGCTGCGGGGCTGCTGCGTGCAGTGAGGCTGGGGCTGCCCTGTGCCAGACACAGACGGTCCCAGACGGCTCCAGCGGCCTCACTGCAGGGCACAGCTGAGCACCTCTGTTTCCACAGAATGCTTTGTTTCCACAGAATGCGTTTAAGAAAGGTCAAAACCAACCAAAACTAGCACCAGATGAAGAGAGGAGGTGGGAAAAGAGAGGCACAAACAGCAGGATGAACACCAAGGCCAGGGAAGGAGGTGGTGGCAGTGCTCCACTGTACTGTACCCACACCGCAGCCTGTGGAGGAGCCCACATCAGAGCAGATGGATGCTCAAAATGTGGCCCATGTCTCCACGGGAGCAGAGGAGAAGTGGACCACACTGGAAAAAGGAAGAGTACTGATTGTACCATCTTCCTCTCCATCCCCCGGCACTCCTCAGGGTGGTAGAGGGGTAAGGAGCAGAGGAGCAAAACTGAGCCTGAGAAATAGGCAGCAAAGGTTTTGTTTTAATTTTTGCCTTTTTGTTTCTCGCTACGTGAATCAATTTTAATTAGCAATACATTCAGTTCATTTTCCCTAAATCTATGCTGTTTTGCCCTCAATAGCAATACACAGGTGATCTCCCTGTCTTTATCTCAGCCCATGAGCCTTTCAATTCTATTTTTTTCCTATATTTCTCCTCCAGTCCTGTTGAGGAGGGAGAATCAGTGAGCAGCTGAGTGGGTGCTAAGCTGTTAGACAAGGCTAATCTACCACAAGAATGAAACTGCAATTATTTATAGCAGAACTAAATAGTAGAGATAGCTGATCACACACAGTTTTATTTTTAGTTTTTCATACATTTTGGTTAAAGAAGCCACCATAAGCATTTTAGCAGAGTTGTATCAGGTATTATGTCAGTATGGAAAAACTCATAAAGCCATTGTAAGATACCTAAACAGACGTGATCACAGGAGACAGGGAATATAAGCAAGTACATTCTTGGCTGTCATCTGTCAATTATATCTAAAACAAGCAGCAGAAAAAAAGCAATAAAAAATAATAAATATAAAATAAATAAATATAAATATAAAATAAATATAAAATAAAAAATAAAAAAACAAACAAACTGAAAGACAACTTTTTCTTAGATATGTTCATGTATTCCTGGTAAATATTTTAGTGGTTCCCCGTTGGCAGAGTTTTGTGACTTGATACCACAACAAAATCCTTTTACTTAACCACCCCACTAATCAAAAATATTGATCTTAAAATAGGAGTATCTATTTAAAGATGTAAACTTTGACACGTGTTTGGTTTACTAAACCAGTTGGTTTAATTGGAATTAATGCTCTCCATTTTTATCAGATTATACAAATAGGGAAAATGAGGGAAAATGGATAATCATTATTTCTTCTACTACCAACACCAATTAGAATGAAGTTTCAAAGGCATCCTACCTATGTTATGGATAGAAAATGGTAATATATCCCAATATCTTTACTGACTCAATCCACAAAAAATGTTTTTTTTCAAGATGCTATTTTCTTTTATACTGTATTTTCAACTTCACCTGTTCAGATGAAATGTTTGCTCTCTGTAAAAACAATAATAATGTGTTCCACACAGTACTTTCTCTGACTTCTTTGGTTATGGCTTTCATAACAACGTACCAAGGCATCAACAAAAGGGCAAAAGTTTTCTCAACTCCTACTGTCTTGCCAAGACAAGACTAAACCAGAAAGTTTAGCTGCCTCTATAATATACCTCAAAACCAGCCAAAGTGTATGAAGTTGCATTTCTAGAGCCTTGCTTCCTATTGCTTATAGAAGGGTTAAATTGGCAGAAATTAGATTTATTTATTTATTTAAATTTCAATACAACATTGCAATGGCACAGCAGGGCTAACAATGTAATTAATAATGGGAAGGAGTTACTAAGATGTAACATAGTGCATATATGCACTGCACTGAAGTTTGCTATTCAAGCATGGAGAATGCTAAAAGGCTACCTTCCAAAATTTGAGAAAATATCAGATTTTAATATTAAGATAAGTATATTTAATATATTATAATATAATAAGTATATTTAATATATTATAAGTATTAATTCAAAATTTAAATCCACTGGTTTTAAAATACTAAGTTATCTTTAATAAATGCACATACTATTTAAACACACAAACAAGAAATCTGTTTTTAAGGTTAACACCAATGCAGGTTGTATACAGCGAGCTAATGGAATTCATCTCAGAAAAATATTTTTAAAATGTTAAGATCTTTGCCCATACAGAGTGCAACGTTAAAGAAGTCTTTAGTCTTTTAAATAAATTATTAATTAGTATTATCTTTATTAGACACAGTATAACAGATGGAGTGCCACAAGAACAAAAAAAGGAAGATTCATTTTAATTGTATCTTTGCATGTTTTCTAGCAGGTCTTAAACTTTAGTTCTAGCATTTGTATTCAATTGTTATTTCTAGAGCGGAAACTTCTGCATAAGCAGCTTCCGTATTTATGAACGAGGAGTGATTATGGATTCTTGAAAGATCCTTCTTGCCTTTGTGATTTCACATCCCAAAGTGGGACTGATAAACCTACTTATAGATTTCACATGTAAATCTTAAAATATTGGGGGTCCAACTTTTATATCCTTGGATATCAATAGCAAGGTTGCCAGTGATTTTCCTGGTTTACGATTAGACTGTCATTGTACATCTAAATTCAGATTAATGTAACACCCAGAGGTGTTGGGTTTAAATGGCAGGGTTTTGGAGTGCGGGGAGGGAGAGGAAGGTGGGAGGGTACTGCAGGTGTGATCTCTCTGAGAAAAGGCCAGGGCTTGCCTGTTATCAGACACAAACAGTTCCAATGGGCAGCTGAGCGCACGGGCACTTTGGGGAAAAGTTTTCTGGGAAAGAATAAAAATGCTGTGCAGCAGTTATGAATAGAACAGAACAGAATAGAATTGTTCTGTTGGAAGGGACCTTCAAAGATCTTCTAGTCCAACTCCAACTGAGGAGGTATGAGAGTGACAACTGAGGAAAAAAACATCCTTGCAGCCCCCCAGGTGAGTGCAGCAGGAAGGCAGGAGGTGCTCCAGGCACGCAGCAGCAGTTCCCCTGCAGCATGTGAAGAGGCCCCTGGTGGAGCAGGCTGTCCCCCTGCAGCCCATGGGTCCCACATGGAGCAGATCTCCACGCTGCAGCCCCCCCGTGGAGGAGCCCCCGCTGGAGCAGGTGGATGTGGCCTGAGGAGGCTGCGGCCCATGGAGAGGAGCCCACACTGAAGCAGGCTGTCTGGTGGGAACTGAAGATGGTGGGGGACCCACACTGGAGCAGTCCGTTCCTGAAGGACCACACTCCATGGAAATGATCCATGCTGCAGCAGTTCTTGAAAGAGTCTATCCTGTGGGAGGGACCCCACAATGGAGCCGGAAGGGGCAGCAGTGGTGAAGCATTATGAACTGACCGCAGTCTCTTCACCATCCCCCTGCTCAGGGGGAAGGATGTAGAAGAGGGGGGAATGAAGGGATTAAGGAGGAGCTGGAAAGATGGGGAGTGTGGGGATGGTGTGTTTAGGGGACTTTTTTCTTTTTTTTCCTCACTATCTACTCTACTACTACTCTCTACTAATACTACTACTCTATCTTTAATCGGCAATAAATTAAATTATAAGTTAACGTTTCCCAAGTTGAGTCTGTTTTGCCCATGACAGTAATTGTTGGGTGATCTCCCTGTCTTTCTCTGGACCCATAGGCATTTCATCTTATTTCCTCCCCTTGACCTGTTGAGGAAGGAGAGTGAGAGAGCAGCTGGGTGGGCACCTGGCATCCAGGCAAGTTTAACCCAGCACAACAGATTAATCACAAAGGATTTTTTCATATATATTTTTCATAATCACCAATGAAAACAACAACAACAAAAATCAGAATTTAAAGTAGGAAATTCACCTAAGTATGCTGATCATCTTTCTTTGTTCAACTTCAATACTGTATTTTGAAATTTGAAACACCTGACAATAAGCCTCAAGTCATTTTACAAAATACTTATATAAAGTGAAACAAATTTTCTTATAAATAAATAAAAAGTATGACATTTAAAAGAATAAATTATCTTAAAAATTAAATTCATTGGTGGCACAGTCTATAACTTTTTTGGAGTAGAGGTTTTTAATTTACCTGACTGTAAACACCTGATAAATATGCAAAGGAGATCATCTTTCAGACAGCACTTAAAAGATTAAATGAAATTAGAATTAAGAAATGCTAGTATTCACCTACAATGATTTATAACACATATCATATAATATAAAAGTACAGTTACTCTTCTGGAAGGCTCTTCTATACCCCCAAGTCAAGGTTATACAAAATGATGGGAATAAGTATCAGTGCTCCTGAAGCATGTTTCCATTTCAGCCAGATCAAAAACGATGAATACTAACATACAATATTAGCATTTGTAGTCACCACACATTAAAACATTTTTCTTGTGCAAAAAAATAGTCAAGCAAAAAACTTTATACATTTGTAGTTTAAATTCATTTTTGTTAAAATAATTTCCACATCAAACATGAAGAGACTTACACTTTCAGGACTTTTTAGTTTTTTGTGGTTTTTTTTTGGTTGTTTTAATTTCACTGAAAAATATTTCTACCATTTAGTAAATCCATGTTTCATAAAAAAATATACTGTAAGAACTGAACTACCATTTCAATGTTCACCTCTGCTAATGAAATGTTGGGGTATTCTCATATATCAGCAACTTTGGGGCTAAACTTAGTAAATGATCACCTGCTCAGACCAGCTTCAACATTTTGTCCTCTACCCACCACATATCCAGATCAGACCAGATGCTTCCACGGCTTTTTATGCCTTCATCAATTCATGTGAACACATGTAGGCAGTCAACACAAAATTTTTAAACACTTCTGTAGCACAAAGATGACAATGTTAGTAATTTACTCTGCTAAGTAACAGTGTAGAAATCCCCATATGCTCTCTGCCAACAAATACGATACACAGTTCTGAGAAAATGATTCTGTTTTAGTGACCCAGCTGAAGAAAGCAGATGGAGACTCTTCAAAGGAGAAAATGTTCATTTTTCCTGACTTTGCTGCTGCACATACACTTTAATTTTCAGGCTTATGTTCCAGCTGCCAAACATTTATTATGTTTTCTCTGAATTTCTTCTCTATCTCAACTTCCTTACTACTAAACTTGTCAAAAGACTACTTCCGAGTTCCTACACTTTGGACTCCAAACAGAAACCTCACCAACAACTCTTAACCAGTACTGGGAGACTGTACCATTATGCCATTTACTCTGTTTTATCTAAAGCAATATTTCATAGAAGCAACACAAGAGGATGTCAGTTTTCACAGAATTGGTATTAGAAGAGCAAATCCAGGACTCCCATCTGTACTGAAAATTCAGGGGAGTGCACATGATACTCACTTTTCTCAACATCGTTAATCAGAAGTCCAATAGCAGTAAATAATGTCACTACAAGGTCACTGACAACTTGCTGCAGATACTGTTTATCCACCTCCAAGTCACAACCATTACTCTCAATAACCTACAGATGCTCCACAGATCTCCCCACCTGCTAACAAGTAACCTGTACTAAGAGTGTGATAAGTTACATGAGAAAATGCATCTCTATCGAGACATTATTGTAATAACATTCGGTAGCATCTACAGAGGAAGGACCAAAGTTTCTGAATGGCTGGGAAATTGCTGTCCTGTGACTGCAAAATCTGTAATTAATATTGCTATGCAGGCAGAACCTCATCCTGGATGACTGGCAGTGCTACAGCACCAAGAAGTCTTACTACAGCTCTGGATAAAGTTCCTTATCTTAATTATGAAGAAAAAAAAATCTGCAATGTCCTCTGCACCATGAGGTTTACTAGACAAAATATAGATACAATATGGGCTGGTAAGCATCTTCAGTACAAATATTACTACAGATGTGTTCTAGTAAGAATGATGACTTAAGCAAGCAGAAAGACTCTAAAGAATTCAGTTACTGCATAGGTGTTTTTTTTTTGTCTGTTTCCAGGGGAATTAAGTAATATAGAAGTTGAAGTGAATTGCAGCTTGAAGTCCACAGTGACAAAATTCACACACCCCCACAAAAGATTAACTGATGTTTGTTCTATGATCACTTATCACTTATGAATACAATACAAATCAGATATTTCTAAACCATGAGAAAATCGCATACCCCCCAAAACTTTGCCAGTGTGTTATACCACAATACGCTGTGGCCTTTATTTCTAGATTTCAATTGAATTGATAGTACATATAAAGTAGCCATTAAGATAACTTCAAATTGTGAAGTTTATTTAAAGTCAAACCTCAGAGGAATCATCATGTACAGAGATCTCACTCCTACTCCTTTCCAATACAAAGACCTGAGGACAGGTCTTTTGCATAATAAAAGAATTTTCAAGTTTGGGTTTGTTCATATTTGAAAGAAATAGCAGAAATATTGCTATAATGTATAATTAGTATATATAGCATATTCTATATATATATACTCTATATATTCTATATTCTATATATACTTTATTATATATATTTATATATTTAGTATACAAAACTTTTGAGGAAGCCATAATACTTACCAGAGAAAACATTAAGTTAGATTACTCCACTCGGACATTTTGAGATCTCTAAATCTCAACTTTTAGGACATCTTTTTTACAAGTCATTATAGGAGAACCATTTTCTTTACATTTTAAAATGTATGTCAAGACTACCTCAACTGAACAGGTTTTTTGCTTTAGATAAAAAGAAACTATTTTTTAATTGCCCTATGAATGTTCTGGGGCCACCGCCTTGCTTACAGAAAGAATTTTTATGGATTTCTGGAAACAATAAAAAAATCTAAAATACAGTTTTAAAATCAGTGATTTACTTCTATTGTAAAATCTACCAGTATTTTGCTACCTTTAAGAGAGAATTCATAGATACAGCTTTAAGCTACACAGGTATTTTTGAGAACCTGCTGGTTTTCTTTCAGTCAGAATTCTGCCCAAAAGAACATGGCTTTGAAGAAAAATAAACAACAACAACAACAAAACAGAATAAAACAATAATAACAATAGTAATAAAAACAACAACACTCTGTCAGGCTAGAGAGAACCAATGTGTCTTACTAAGTTTGTAAAAAATACAAGACCTATTTACTTGGATCTCATAAATGAGCATGCTTGATAACATGCAAGTGAAAAAACAGAAAACTAATTCTATTCGCTTTTCAATTCTATGAATCAGGTAAATCTTAGATTGGTATTATCTCATATGTGTTGGATACAATGATGAACAAAAGGTTTACTCAAAGGAATCATGATGCAGAATCTCCTTTGACATCCCCTCTGAGTAGGGGGCCATGGCCTGCCATTAAATGAAAAACAAAAATATGAAATTCACCTTGCCTTAAATCATAAAGAAACTAATTAAGTTTAAACTAACTTAGATTTTTATCTTGTAAGCATCTGAATAGTCCTGTGAATTTCTGAATGATCACTCATATCCTCAAAGTAAGTATGCTCATAATACTCTGTTGAAGTGGTGTCTACATTGATTAAATGTAGCCCAGTGGTTATATTACATTCCTTTTATATAGTTTTCAGCATCTTTTAATTAATTGCTTGTGGGGAGCAAGGGACTTCATATAGTTAAAACTAGTATTTGGAGCTTCATCTTACTTTTAAAATGGGAAAAATACTTGAATTGCAAAATGACTGCATAATATTTAATGAAGGCATTCATTATTTCTAAATTCTCTCTGTTCACTTTCAGCTAGAAGTTAACTTAAATCACTAAATTTACATTTTTAGCTAAGTTTTAGTTACCAGCCACATCTTGAAAAAGTATTGACAGATATGATCAGAAATAAGCAAAACTGAAAGAACTTCTGAGATAAAAGTCAATGATCTAGAAGTTTACAACAGCAGATTTTTCTGCACTGCTGGAAATAATTTCCTTTTCTTGTTAAGCTTCTTAATTCTAATTATATTTGATATGAAGTTTTAGAGTTATATGCATATAGGTTAAAGATACATTTCTTACTCTGGTTCAATACTCATCTCAATAACAGCTTGAAAAGCATCAGTTTGGATGATATTTAGCAGATTCTCCTAGCCAAAATGTTCATGCAGAAAAGTATACTATTTATAACTAATTAAAACCTTAAAAGCAACTGTCTTTTAAATTTACATTTTTCACCTTTGTATTTTTTCTGAATTATTCTAAAATTTTCCAATACAGTAGCCTTTTTCTGCAAATAAGGCCATATAGACAGAAAGAGCTAAGGCAATTAAGTGCTTTAAAGTGAAGTAAGGGTCTGACCTATCTCCCCCCCCAAACAAACAAACAAACAAAAAAAAAACAAAACACAACTGTCTTAGAAGCTAAAAGGAGCTGTAGTAAATATTCAATGGTACTTCGTATTCAACACATTTCTATATTAATATTTTTAGAGCATTCTATTTTCATTAAAGTCTAAGCTTATTTACACTTTAGTACATTCTTAAAGAATTGAAAGAGAGCATGTTAAAAAGAGTCAGGAAGAAAAAGTCATTCAAATAATTCTTTCCTGTTCACCTTAAGGCAGTGTATACTGGTCAAAAGTAAAAGCTTATGTTAATATCCCAGTTATTCTTTCAGCCTCATTCAGCTTTATTTGCCAAAAGATGAAGGACTTTATGCTTTTTAAACAAACTTGAATTCGACTACTTAACCCTCAAGCTGTTTATTTTTCCCTACAAAGACATTTCCCATAAAAATGCTTCACTGTTCAGATGTATTTAAATCTGTTTAAATGCTGCCCACACGCAGAAGGATTCATAACAATTGTACATTCCAATAACATATGCTGAAGACCACATTCTCATGTAATCTACAGCAAACAACCAAGTGCTGCCACACAATTTTAAGTAAACTTCTCTAAACATACAAGTGCACTCTAAAATATGTTTAGATCTATCTACACCAAACAAGAACAACTCAAAAAAGTTTGATTTTATTGACATCCTCCAACCCCCAAGCCATAAGGAATTATTGTCAACTAATACAACTGGTTGATTTTGCTTTATACTGGTTTTATATGCTATAATGAAGTTACCTGTCATTAATGATCCAGTTCAGACACAGATTGAGGGAATTAAGGTTTTTGCATCTCTTTACTATTTCCATCACGGTTTCATTATCCAGTTCTGTGATATGACGTAGATCCAAGCTGGAGAGATTTCTTAGCTATTGAGACAAATATGATAGAAAGAAATAATCTGAAACTTATTTGCATACATAACTGTTATAAAAACTTTTTAACCTTTTGGAATCATTTACAATATGTGCAAGCTAGTCAAGAAAGATGAAACTAATATATTTCCCACAAAAAAAGGAACGATATCAGAGATATTAATATAATCCAATTTAAGCCACCTGAAATCTATTTGGAATTCAGGCAGGCCCTCAGTCACTCCATGACACCAATAATCTCTCGTGCATGGTCCAACCCATACACAATAGAGGCTTGGGCCTTCCTCCTTTTAACTACACAGAGTGTAAGACACCAAGGTGGCATACCAATTCATTTAATTATAAAAAAAAAGGTCAGAGAAGAAAGACAAGACTGCACATTTGTGCTCTTATACTCAAATGCATGTGCTTTAAGACTTAAGAGTCTAAGGCTTTCAAACTGCATAAATATCACAAGCTCACAGGAAAATACAGCATTTATACTGTAGTCTTACCTGTGCAGCCATCAATAATAACTTTGATATTCCAAGTAACAAAATTTGGAGTTGCAGAACAGGACGATTTAAGATTTGAGTGCTGATTAACCTGATTTGTTACTATTGTTAATCATTATAATCTCCTTCAAAAGAAAACAAAACCCTCTTACTACTTTTATGAACTATGGATTCATAGAAGGAAATTTATAATGATTTCTGCAGCATCCTCAAACAATGGATCAGTTTAATCATAATAACCTCCAAGTGGTGTTTGCTTTTTAAGCTCTCTGAAATAATCTCTGCTATACTCTGGAAAAAAATAATTGCATTAGGTAATACTGACACTTAATTAAATTTACCTTCCCTGTAAGAGAGAGAAAATAATCCTATTCAGTGATTTAAGTCACTAAGGAGTTGATTAAATAAAGGCGTACAACTGAGATCATGTAACCGGCCCACTTCAGTAGTTAATTATTAAGTCAATGTATTTAAGGAAAAAAAAAAAAAAAAAAAAAAAGATGACTTTGAATGTAGGTAGTCTTCCACAGAAACTGGTGTTCTGGTGTTTTGTTCCAGAACATTTTAACATTCTTCAATCTAAAAGTTGAAGAAAAAACACATATCGCATACCAATAATTCTGCTGAACAACCAAAAAATTATGCAACCTGACCTCTGAGAAATAATTGAAGGGTATTTCTTGAGGAAATAAGAGAAGAATATTCCTATTACTAAAATGTAGCAATGAGTTTGTTGTTGTAATCCCACTGCACTTCTATTTCGTATTTGCTGATAAGGAGAGAAGCAAATGGCTGATACAGTGTTGGTAGAACGAACAGATCTTGCAGGCTCTGCATTTCATACATACTGCTCTAACAGGAAGCTTGGAAGACTTATCTTAGAACCATAGAATCATAGAATTATTAAGGCTGGAAAAGGCCTCCAAGATCATCTGGTCCAACCCTAACCACCATTATTACCCACTAAACCACGTCCCTAAGTACCACACCCAACCTTTCTGTAAACACCCCCAGGGATGGTGACTCCACCACCTCCCTAGGCAACCCGTTCCAATGTCTAACTACTATGTCTCCTCATTTACAACCTAAGCCTCCCCTGGTACAACTCGAGGCTATGCACTGTAGTCCTATCTCTAGTTATCTGCGAGAAGAGACTCACCCCCAGCTCCCCACAGCTTCCTTTCAGGTAGATGTAGAGAGCAATAAGGTCTCCCCTGAGCCTCCTCCAGACTAAACAACCCCAGTTCCCTCAGCTGCTCCTCACAGAACTTGTGTTCCAGGCCCTTCACCAGCTTCGTAGCCCTTCTCTGGACATGCTCCAGGGCCTCAATGTCCTTCTTGTACTGAGGGGCCCAAAACCGAACACAGTACTCAAGGAGCGGCCTCACCAGAGCAGAGTACAGGGGGACGATCACCTCCCTGCTCCTGCTGGCTACACTATTCCTGATACAAACCAGAATGCCATTGGCTTTCTTGGCCACCTGGGCACACGGCCAGCTCACGTTCAGGTCAACCAACACCCTCAGATCCTTCTCTTCTGCACAGCTTTCCAGCCACTCTGCCCCAACCCTGTAGCACTGCATGGGGTTGTTGTGGCCAAAGTGCAGGACTCGTCACTTAGCCACGTTGAACCTCATCCCATTGGCCTCTTTCCTAACCTGTCCAGGTCCCTCTGCAGGGCCTTCCTACCCTCTGGCAGATCAACTTCCCCCCAGCTTGGTATCATCTGCAAACTTACTGAGAGTGCTCTCAATCTTCTATGCACCCCAAAAGAAGCTCACAACCAACTCTCATTTTTCTATATGTTACAAGAAGAAGGGAAAGTTTAGAGCAAATTGAATTTTCCTCACCTTCCCACAGATATTCATATTAGATAATTCAGCCTTCGTACCACGTTGTCAATAACATGGTCAATGCCTATGACACACTGAAGCCCTATGTGAAGTTCTAATAATGTGTATTAATGATTCCTTTCTAAAATGTGCTTCCTGAAATGCAGAAATCATTCTATTACTACTGTTTTGCAAATAAACTGTGTGGACAAACTCTGAAAAATCATTACAGTTGCGTTTTCTATATCAGCAGCAATATGTAGAAGATTTCTCCACTTAAGCTGCAGGATCTATAAATATCAACGTATTGGAACAGCCTGTTTCTGCTTTCCCAATGTGTTTTTGCACAAAATATATTAGGACCAACTATCCCAATTCCAAGAAAGCCAAGAGTTCTAAAGAATAATGTTATGTGTATATCTTTGCAGCAAGACAACTTCGCTAAATTCTGATTTATAAGATTCCTGCAGTGATGAAATGTTCAATATGTTCCCATGTTGTTAATTTCCGTATTATCTATGTTTATCTTGCTTTTATATGATTTAATGCTTTATCTCCTATTTATAAAATGGGGAAACATGGCACAAATACATTGATTATTATCACATTTACAGTTTGTTATGGAAATGGGAATCAAAGTCAAACCTGATAAACACTGGTCCACCAAAGTAACTATGTAACAATTTACATGGGGCAACAGATTTCTCAGCATAGGAAATAAATGTAACAGACAATTCAACAATGCATATGCTTTATGGCATTAAAAAATATTTACCAGGAGTCCTCAGAGAAAAGTTTAGAATCTTCCCTTTGAGAAAAACAGCATTCTTAACTAAAATATGCTTTCTTTCAAGACAACATAACTCTTACCCAGTTGAGGCAATGATGAATGCAACAGAAAGAATTCATAATTTCCCAGGAAAAAAAAAAAAAAGACTCTTGCACTGCATGGGTAGACTCAAAAACTACATTGAAATCCAAGTACTAGTCAGTGACCAAATTGTTAAGGGTTTCACAAGTAGATTTTAGCCTTCACTGTCACAGGAGAATGATCATTCCCTCATTGTTTATTACTTTCACACTAATGATAGTCTACCATTATATTCATTATATAGTAACTCAACCATCACTTCCCTATTTTACTATCACATTCATTCATTTAAAAAATCTACCTCACACTTGACCTACTTGGTAGGTTAATTCTTCTTTTTATTAGGCACAATATACTCAATCCAGTAAATCTTAGCAGATCTTGCTAAGGTTTTCAGCAGTAAACTGCTATCTTAGTAGTTCAAAGAGACTGTTTCAGGTGGATACAAAGTCTTCAGGTATAATTTGACAACCTCACTATTGCCATTTCAGATGAGTGAATGGTTTTCAAGGGGTGCAGAACAGGACACACGCTCCCTTAAGCACAGGGCCTCCTGAAATGATTTGGCACTGATCATGACAGGTGAAGAGAATACTCCTGGACCTACTTAAATCACAGGTACCAATATCCAATTGCCAGTCAGGCAATTGTTGTATATATTCAACTGACCTTTGTTTAAACAACAACAAAAAAACAACAAACAAACAAAGGTGTGGGGTGAGGGTACTTTAATGCCAAATACCCTATATTATATTTTATCTGAAAAACTATTTGTAAGGGATCAACGCTATAGTGCCGAATTCTTTACAGCATTATAAACAATTAGCAAGAACAATTACATAAGCTTTATATAATACCTCTAACCCTCACATCTAAAACTAGTTTGATATTAAAAAAAAAAAAATAAAAAAAAAGTAAACCTCTCTGAAGCAGACATTTGGACAGCAGGGACATTGGAATCTTGCATGCATAAATCTTGAGTTTAATATAGCATACTTTTACTCAGCATTTTTCCATGGAAAAAGATATTCTGTTAATTGAATAGTCAGTGTTTGGGCACCAGGATGAACAAAGGCTCCCCCCCCCCCCCCTTTTTTTTTTTTCCTCTCAATCATGCAGCAGTACCATTTTATCATGCAATTTTGGGCCATTATTTACAAATATTCACACTCTTCTCCAACTCTCAATTCTATACCTGTACAAAGAATGCTCAGCATGAGGTAAATTTAAGCTCAACTCCAGCAGACAAAATGTTTTGCCTGAAAATGAATATTCATTGTGACAATAAAACAGACAACACAAATAGCAGACAGAAGCCTTAAAAATGTGAAATGAAAAAATGGAGTGAAAGAATTAAGAGAAAAGAGGAAGAGTTATACAAACTTTGTTTGCTACACATATACACAGCCATACTGAAATTACTGAATATTGACTCAGGAAAAACTGTGTGCTAAAATTGTATAAGGTAGCACAATAGCATTTAAATTTCAGAAGGAGTCTAGTTAGACAAATGTGATTAGGAGGGAACAGGATGTTGGCTCCCTCCTCTCAGTCGCACTAATTGACAAAGAATTGACAGCCCAGTATGTAAAGGTTTTATGAGGAGATTGCCCTTGAAAATTTATAGAAAGGAAATTATTGCACTGTGAATGACAAATGCAAAAGAACAACTTATATCACAAAATGGTTTTGGGCAAAGGAAATTTCAAAAACAGAGCTTCAGTTGTTTTAAAAAGACATTCTTAAAACAAACAAAAAAAAAACCTACTGCTTTTAAGAAATACAATACTACTTATGGGTCACATCTCAAATTATAAAGGCATTTTTCTACAACACTTTTCTTGGTTGGATTAATTGAAATTTTATGGAAGTCGATATACTTAAAGATTCAGAGATTGTCATATTTCTGTGCTAGAATGCTTGTTAATAATACTTACGTCTTGATTACTAGAATTAAAATATGTGGAATCAAGAACCTAAAGCATTTGAAAACTATTAGGCGTGAGAGAGAATGCCTGATTTGAGACCAGGAAAGTTTAGGATCAAGTTCATACGCTCTGGATGGTAAAAATTACAGTTACCATTTGGATCACAGGTAGTTTTTCACAGAGTGTTATCAACTGTTGTGAGCATTTAGCTGTAAGGAACTGCAAATATAATGAGATTGTAAATCCCCCTCCCCCCCACACTCCTCCTCCCAATTCCTGTGCATATATGCTTCCTTAAAAGTAAAACAATTCACATAAAATCAATCTAAAGCCAAATTATTTCTGAAG